>NC_090178.1:6368201-6668201 GCF_024679245.1 Pseudorasbora parva | reverse complement strand
GTGAGAAAACAATTTGGTTTAGGCACACGTTTTAGTTTAGTTAGTTTAAGGCCCCGATATACTTCAAGCAAAATAGAAGAACAAATCATTTTAAACAAAGTTTGTTTCGAGAGTTTTGTAAACAAATTCCAAACTAAGGTCCAGCTGGTAAACTACCATTGGTCTGTGACGATTACGTAAGGTAGGTGTGGCTCTGAGGCTCCGCCTTCTAAGACTCATTTCTTCTATTCGGTCCATCGAGATCAGATGCAAGTAAAACATGAACACGCTGGAGGAGAGCTGCTGCACAGCAGAATTTGAATTTGTCTCATATTTGATGAAGTTTGCATCATTGATCTTTTTAAAAATACGTTTCTGTTGAAAAATCGGGTAAATTAGCAATATAGCAGGTGAATTTAATGTTGTAATATGTGAACTATAAATGCCTTTCTCCACTTATGTTCTATGATGTTTAAAGCGTTTCTAAGGTTGGCAGACTGAGATGGTGAACGGGAACATTATTATTATTATTAGCTGTTTGATAATGTAGTCAAGCAAAAGGCTAATCCTATTAATTACCATTATGAGTCCAATGTTGTAAAGAGCGATAGCTTTGTGCAGTGTCCTGTTTACTACAGTAAAGTTGAGCGAGTGGATCTCTGAGCTGGTGTGATTGAGTGGAGGCGGGGCTAATTAGAATATTCATGGTTCCGCGTAAAAAAAGCAGTAAGGGTTACATTCAAGCTATTTTAAGGCATTTTTTCCACAAAACTTTGCTGTGAGTTTACCGGGGCCTTTCATTTCCAAACCTATATATGAAACATCATAGATCAAAAGATGGATTAAAATGGATGCCTTACCTTTACAGCAAGCAGGCCTTTGGCAGCCAATGCGTCCTCTCCTCGGCTGTTTGGAAAGCAGTGGTACTGAGCCTCCATCACGGG
This sequence comes from Pseudorasbora parva, assembly GCF_024679245.1. Classification (NCBI taxonomy): domain Eukaryota; kingdom Metazoa; phylum Chordata; class Actinopteri; order Cypriniformes; family Gobionidae; genus Pseudorasbora; species Pseudorasbora parva. Next base: position 6,667,278 of record NC_090178.1, on the reverse strand, counting down.
ATAGCGACTGGCCAGGAGCAAACCACTGTTAAAAAACTTAAAAGAGGAGCACGTTCCAGCAGGCTGGCAGGCGTAAACGCCAACGTCATAGAGAACATGTTCGTAAAGAGTCCCAAGAGCCCGTGTGAGCTTCAGAGCGGCTCTCTTATCGAAAACCTCCTGGAGGCAAACTATATCCACAGAGGATGGGAACAAAGTGGACACTTCCATCAGCATGTCTCCGTCTCTTAAGGGACGAGGCGGATGCTTGTGTTGGTTGGAGTTCTGGATGCAGTTGGGTTTGGGAAGCTGCTGCTGGTTTGGGCCATTGGTTTCATCCACTTCAGTCACGTCCTTCTGACCTGCGATGGAAAAGTCTACAGATCCGTACGAGGACGGGGTCAGTTGCGGCATCAGGCTGCTAGAGGGGGTAATGGTGCCACAGCTACTAGGGGAATCTATCAAAATACGGATGTGCGGACGAGTGACACCCTGCACGATGCTTTTCCCGATGAAAGATGCACGCTTTTGTGTATGCCCGAGGTTGTTGAAGCGCGCTACGCCGTCAGGCAACAGACACAGATTGCCTGTCAGAAACCCAAAACTGACCTTCCTCGTCTCCTCCCATCTAGCATTACGATCCTCCGTGTGAATGATCTGCACCTGATGGCGGTACGAAAACGGCCGGCGAACGGCCTGGATTGGCGCCCATAGTATGAACCCCAAGAGGGCGAATGGCGTGGAGAGTATAAACAGGATGAAGAACAGGACGGAGCCAAAGACGACCTTTAGCGGGTGGAGATAGCACTCCTGTTCCCGCCTCCACATGCGCTCCAGACGGGTGGAGATGCAGACGGCGAGGAGGCGGTCCAGGAACCAGAAACACGGGAAGATGAGACTCCATCCTACAGCATGGAGACCTTCCAAAAAACAATTGGGGAAAGGAGACTCTCTTAAAGACATGCCTCAGCGCCGCACACCACTGAAAGAAGCCTTCTCATCTCAGATCTTCCTCATAACCCCTTGAACTCTGTAGCAAAATTACAAACAAGGTGATAATGTTAGAATGTTCGCAACATTAGGAAAGTGAAAAGCTAAATATTTGCCTAGTCAGTTGATTGTATGAACCAGGGTTATTATTGTTAAAAGAATAGTTCACCCAAATATGATTATCCCATAATTAACTCACCCGCCTCAATCCATCCTAGCTGTATACTTTCTTATTTCAGCCCGAACACAATCAATTATATTAAATAATCAGGGTTATATTAAATAATATCCTGCAAAAATCCTATAATTTAACTAACACAACTCTGTCTGTCGGGTACTATACTCGGGCCAGGATATTATTTAAATGATTTCTCCCTGTGGTATATCATTTATGGAATTTAACCCTGTAGTTAAAATCAAGTGGTCTATTTGTGGTTTTTGAATATGCTTTAAGACAAACTATGTTAACCACTGACGTTCTAAGTTGTTCAGTCCTTTCTAAGGATACTGATTTTTAGAAGGCAGCCTGTCAAGACAACTGTCAAGCAAAAAGCTAATCATATTAATTACGGTTATGTGTCCGCCGTTGGAGAAAGCGATACATAAAATGCTAATAATTATTTTTGCAAATAAACATAAATCTACATATTCCTGCATAAATAAATGCTAATGAGGAGGTGTCAACAGTCATCAGCCAATAGGGCATATAGACAGCCTTCTGATGTTTTAAATGTAAATGTAATATTTGAATATTCAAATTTGGAGGTGGGAGGAGGTGTCAAAACATCAGAAGGCTGTCTATATGCCCTATTGGCTGATGATTTGCTATTAACAAAAACAATAACAGTATCTCAATGATACTAAAATAACCCTGTTTCACACAGCAGTCAAAATGTCAGACACACAATTCTGACTATTTTCCATGTTAGAATTATTATTTTTTTAAAGTATAAAACTTTATCAATTTAAAAAATGGACAACTAGCTGTGACTAGTCTGTCTTAACGAACACCCAGAAAAATACAAATAAAATCCTCTCAGAGAAGTTGAGAACCTCTCTATACATACATTGGTGAATGGCTTGTTGACTATCCCTTTTTCTTTTCAATGCATTTGTTCCGCGAATTACTCAAACAAATGATCTCCATGTAGCCTGTTGAACAGGAGAAACATGTTCTCATAACCTTAGGATGGATTTTTTTAATGCATCTACTCATTTATGTGCAATGAAGTACGTTTCAGTTTTCAACTGGCAAGTTTTCAAATCGTAGGTCACCAATCTTTTACATTTACATGCATGCATTTAGCAGACTTGTATACATTTCATGGGAATCGAACCCATGACCTTGGCGTTAAATGTAAAAAACAAATGTATAATGCACAAAAACACCTCCTTCCGCTCCAAAATTGAGTTTCTTCAAACGCTCAACATTTCACAACTCTCTGTATCTGATATCACCCAGGTGCTAGGATATGTCCGACTCATTGGGTTTCTGAATGAGGGAACTCACCCATAAAAATGCTGTCAGCAAAAAACAAACAAAACAAAAAAACACTCCAGTACAACGGGATACTATAAAACGTATCAAATGTTTATGAGATAAAAATCAGAGGATCTTGGTGCATTTCTGCCAGCAGCCCTGGTTAATTCGTGAGTATGTAGGCTACTGCAGTAACACTAGTATGGCAGTATGCTATTCTGGAGCCAATAGTGCACTGGAGATTAGAGACTTATATCAGGGATCTGCTGTCAAACTGCATAGGCTACTCCGGACTAATACCTATTGATGTATCGATCGAGAGCATATACTACAGTGATATGATCCAAAGCACAATGATCAATAATGCAATCAGATGCATGTAATTGCATTCCAGGAAACAGGTTGAAACATGCACTGGATCCAATGCAACAACACGAACGCCACACGTGTGTTCACGTCATCCTGCATCTGCGCGAAATTATCATATTATAATTATCTCTCTCTCTCTCCCTCTCGACTAAACCCCGTTACCGCTTTCTGTAATCTACCTACAATCACGTGACACTGGTGACCAGATCCCGGTTAGCTGGGCGGATAATAGCAGCAGTCGCGCGCTGGTGAAGTTTACCTGTCTTATCTGGGCACTTACCTGACTCGGTTTGTGGCGCACGACAGGCTTTGCTGTGAACATGAGCTGATGTTGCGGTCAGTCCGTGTATTTGGACACCTTTCTGATTCAGTGAAACCGGTTCATTTAGTCTCTCTGCTGCTGCCCGTGTCCCTCCAGCGGTTTCGACACGCACGCATACAATATAATGGGTCATGCGCGCGCCCGGCATCCACATCCCCGTGTTTGCGCGCTTCCGCAAAGCCCTTCCGCGGAAACTGACTTTGTCTTTGTTTTTGTTTTTTTAATTTTTGCAAATGTACCTTTCATACAATGTAAATACAATATATGTTGAAGCTTGAACATAGTATTATTGTAACTGTTGTAACGAAGGGACCCATATTTGAATACAATATGCATATACTTCGTTTTAGCTGATGGCTAGATAAAGTGAAACAGCTACTATAAGGTCTTGAAAAATATATGTTTCATCATATATGTGACCCTGGACCACAAAACCAGTCATACGGCTCCATTAAAAAAAAGAGCTATACATAAAGCTGAATAAATAAGCTTATAAAGGATATGACAATATTTGGCTGAGATCCAAATATATATAAAAAAAAATCTGGATTCTGAAAAATCTGGTACAAAAAAATGAGCAAAGCCTCTTTAAAGTTGTCCAAATGAAGTCCTTAGCAATGCTTTTTACTATTAATGGTAATTTTTAAATTTATTTATGGTAGGAAATGTACAAAATATCTTCATGGAACAAGATCTTTTTACTTAATATCCTTATCATATTTGGCATACAATGTATCACAAATATACCTGTACGACTTAGGACTGGTCTTGTAGCACAGGGTCACATATCTGCCAAAATATCATAATTGTTTTGTTTTTATGTATTAAATGGGCTAAAGAATTTAAATTAAAGCAAGCATAGGGATAGTTCACCCAAAAATGAAAATGTATTCATTACTTACTCACCCTCAGGCTTTTCGAAACCTTCATGAGTTTCTTTGTTTTGTTGAACACAAAAGCAGATATTTTTAAAGAAAATTGGTAACTAGACAGTAGCCAATGACTTCTATAGTAGGAAAACTAATACCGCATGGAAGTCAATGGCTTCGCAATGTGACAATGACAAGCAAACTGCTGGGAATCTCATTAATACGTTAGGAGAGCATATATACAAATAGAGAGTAATAAATAAAGCCAACATTATTGTGCAGGATAAAAGGCATCCCTTATATCATGCTTTTGAACTACTGCCATCTGGTCGGCGGTATTGTGTTCCCAGATGCATGAAAAACAGGTCCAAACTATCTTTTGTTCCCCAAGCAATCAGAATTTTGAATTCATCCTCCAATGTTGATTGATGGTCAGCTGGTCTGGTTATCTTATCTTAAACTCTAAAGTAGATTTATTTGTTTTAAATTATGATTGTGTATGCCAGTTATGAAATCTTAATGTCTGTGTGAGTATGGTGCATATGTACTTTCCCTAAGGGCATAAATAAACTGACTAACTAATGGCTGCCGTCAACTGTCTAGTGAATACATAATACATGTTTATAAAGTTTTAACTTAGTGGAACCATTTTTGTTGAAGGTGGGAAGAAAAAATGCACTATATAATCCAGATAAAATTCATGGTGTTGTTCATGGTGTAGTTTCTTATTCAGTGAAGAGTTACTATTGGCATGTCAGACCAATGATTTGAAGTTTGATTTAAATCATGCGTCCTGCCGATCAAGTGAAAACATTCAAGTGTTTGTTTTCTTTCCATTCACCTCCAGACTCAGTGTTTTCTTGCTATTCTATGTTGTTTATTTCCAGGAAAGAAGCAAAGCAGGATGGGATGTTGATGGAGATGTTTCTACCACAGGAACAGGCTCCGTCCATCCAGTCGTGCCATGAAACACAAGCAGCTGAGCAGCAGCAGAAGATCTTTCAGCAACCTGGACGGCGCGGTTTCAACAATCACCCTGCGCAGAAACTCGGGGTTGGTGTAGGCCGGTTCCTTGGCGTCAGCCGTCCCCTTCAGGATCCCGTAGGTGTTGACGATGAACTCGCTGAAGGGAGGGTGCAGACTCATGTTATAGCCCAGCATATGAAGCCTGTCCATAATCGCCATGTGTCTCCCCAACAGCTGGACCTTATAAGCGTCATCCACCATCCCGGTCAGGGGGTGAACGGAGACCTGATGTTAAATAATGAATGAGACACAAAACATCACACAGGTTCATCTCTGAATCTACAGCCAGAAAACGCTCTGTTTAACATCTAGTTAATAATTACACAATACCACTTGCATTTGTAGGGGGAATGTGAATGAACCGCTTATAGTTGTCTGCATATTAAACTAAATTTAAAAAAGCATTTTAAAAGGGTCATATAATGGCACTTTTACAAGCTGATTGTATGGAAATGTGTGTTGGCAGTGCCTGTACACAACCATCCTATAATGATAAAAATCCATCAAGTGTTTTTTTTAATCTCCTTATATGTTTTCCCCTGTCTCATATCGAGCCCCTCCCACGACTGTTGATTGACAGCAGCGTTTCAGCTCAGACCCACCCTGAGCGTGCTCAAGCTGTCGTCGTCATTTCCGCCATTGTTGATACGCTGGAGCAGAATGGCGTCTAAGCGATTGTGGTGTTCTGTTCTTGGGTGTAATAATGAACACAGCAGTCATTCTGATGTTCCTAAATCCGAACCGCTGAAGACGCAGTGGCTGAGTTTTGTTTTCGTCAATGCTTTTATGTTTGCGCGAACCGCAAAGCATTTCTCACCAGACAGCTTTATAACCGAGGGTCAGTAACTTATAAAGCAGGTTTTGCTAAGAAGCTGCTCCTGGATAAATTATTCAGATCCGTACCAGCTTTTTTCGTTTTCCTGCTGCCCCTCCAGAAGTGAGTGTAGTTTGGAACGCTTAACAATGAATACGGCTAAAGTGGGTAAGTTAAACTACGGCATGCTTTCTATGTATGATGTTCTCAATATAATTCATAATCCCAATGAACAATGAACATCACGTTATGGTTATTGTGTTATTACAAACTGTGTACGCTGGTTTTCAAGTTAACGTGGATGTGGTAACATTACACTAAGCTTAATTATGTAGATGGTTTATAACGGTGTCTGTTACTGTAAAAAAAATGGTGTTGTATCAGTTATTACAATGTCGGTCTCTGGATCGATCACATGATCCGCTCTGCGCTTTTCATGGCTCTGGATCGATCACATGATCCGCTCTGCACTATCATGTCTCTGGATCGATCACATGATCCGCTCTGCGCTACCATGTCTCTGGATCGATCACATGATCCGCTCTGCGCTATCATGTCTCTGGATCGATCACATGATCCGCTCTGCGCTATCATGTCTCTGGATCGATCACATGATCCGCTCTGCGCTATCATGTCTCTGGATCGATCACATGATCCGCTCTGCGCTATCATGTCTCTGGATCGATCACATGATCCGCTCTGCGCTTTTCATGTCTCTGGATCGATCACATGAGCCGCTCTGAATCGTTCCCTATCCCCTGTATAGTGCACTATGTGCCATTCACAGTAAATGTGTGAACAAGTGACTGATTTCAGCCGCAGCTTCAGTGTCTGTTTTTAATGTAGCGGCGGGGCTTCAGATTCTAGAGAGTATTTGATTGGACAGAAAATGAGAAGATGAGAAGCTGATGCGCAGAGTGATGTCATCAAAATCATTGATCCTTATTGGTGGAAGTGAGAGACTGTAAGTTTTGAATGCTTATTAGCTTCTAAATGTGAATCTTGTCATTGTTTTGGAGCACAGTAGCTTACAGATAACAATAATGGTAATATATTCATACTAAAAGCCATGATTTCATGGGGACTTTAAGAGTCACAAAATTACACATTTCAGCTTTAAAGTCCTGATGACAAGATTGCATTTTACAATGACTGGCATTCAGCACTAAATTAATATTTTTAAAAGTCTTTTCTGTAAGATTTCTAATAAATATTCGTAAAAAATGAATACAATCAATTCAATTCTTATCGCTGTCAATCTACATGTGCCTCAATGACGTCCCGCTCACCTGCTCTATTTTATCTCGTATGTTCTGCACGGTGAATCCATACAGTCCAGACTGTTCCTGGAAAACATGTGAGAGGATTCGACGGTCCAGCTGGAAGGCAATTTCACCCAGTAACCTGCTGTGATCTGTGGGAATTAACCAGATTAACCATCAGACCACAGAAGAACAGAAGAGGATCGGCTTTAGCTTTCGCTTTAAAAGTTCAAATTCATTGTTTAATTAAAAATACATCAAAACGAAATCTGAAATAAAAGATACATGAAACAAATCTGCAGTAGTGTCTTATAATAGTAGCACTGTTTCACACAGCAGTCAAAAGTTTAGACTCACAACTATAACTAGAATAATAGTAATAAAAAACTGAAATAACACACATGGAAGAAAGTCTGGGGATGATGTAATGATTCAAATATGGCACAAATTTAAAGTCTCTTATATTTGAGCTTCATAACTTGTGTTATTTTCTTTCACTGTCTGCTCAAGCTCAAAAATAAAATAATACTTCGTAACATTTATTTTATTTTTGTAAAGATATGTATAGACATTTTACTTTTCCACTAATATTTGAATTATTTTATATTTTCCATTTACTTTTTTATTGGTTTTTACTTCTTTTTTTAAATTCTATATAGCCTTTATTCAGTTTTGTTGTACGTTTTAGTGTTTATAAATAATGAAAAATGAAATGAAAATAAATGAAAAAGATAAATGTTTCCTTTGCAACTAACTGAAATAAAATGAGTGTTTTTATATAGCCTATATTCATTGGTAACACTTTACAGTGACATTAGTTCTACAGCATTTATTAATCTTAGTTAATTTTAATTTTCTCTACATTTACTACTACTTTTAAGATCAAAATTTGTATCTGCTGACATTAGCTAATGAATGCATTATATGCTGTATATTGCATATTGTTAGTTCATGCATTAGGCAAGGCTAGTTTATTTAAATAGCACATTTCATACTCAGTGGTAAGTCAAAGTGCTTTACATAGAAAAGCTATTAAAATAGTGATAGAATAATCCCATTATAAACATAAGAAATAAAAATACCATGTATAAGAAATAAAAATAATAATCATATTTAACTAAAGGCTAAAATACTATTCCTGACTAAATTCGGTAAAATTTACCTAAATTTAAATTTACTCTGTCTGAACAGAAAAGTCTGAGATTTTTGGTCTGAGACACCAGTAGCAGCCCGGCTTCCTGGGGACCTCCTGCCCTTCAGTAGGAGTTTTTTATGACCTCCAATCCCTCAATGGAGTTAAGTTATCACCATTAACAAATGAGACCTTATTGTAAAGTGTTACCATTTGATTTGATTCGAGTTCAAGTAATGTAAATGCTTTTGTACAGTAACCCTGGTGTGTAATGACGGTTGCACACCTCTGAGTGTGTGGTGTGTGAAGGAGCAGCTGGGCAGCGCCTCACGATTGACAGCTGAAGCGTCCGCGGGCCACAGGGTGACGGGTGAGGACGTCTTATGGGCTCTTTTCAGCAGCTCATCACTGAATCTGCTCTCATCCAGAGGGGCGCTCCACTCGATGTTCGATCTCCTGTCTGAATTACAGTCACAATGAAATTGAGCTTTTACAATAAAAATTATTAGTTAATTAACTCAAACTCTGCCAAAGTTACCTTATGTTTCTTCATCAATATTAAATACACATTTTTCAATGGGGCAAAAAAACAAACTAAGTCTGATTTCCTACCTGTAGGAATGATCATCAGTCCATCGGTTGATGTAAATCTGTTCAGCTCAGCATTTTCTTCAACATCCAAATGATCCATTTCATGACAGAGTTCCTCAACATCCATTCGCAATGAACTGTTTTTGTCAATTTTTGTCTCTACCAGACCAAACACAAATGATTTGACTTCTGTCTTTGAGAAAAGCACAAGAATCAGAACCGGAATGCTACTGTGATGTCATCATTGGAACCTGAATGTAACTAGATGAGAAAAAATGTCAAAAACAATGAGTTTGTTCCTTAAAAAAGTGTCTTTATTACTTTCTTAAGTGTAAAATGAAATGCACAAAAACACCAAGAACTGATCACATAAACAGAAGTACAGCAGAGGGGAAAATGAATCAGTGTATTTGCTTGTGATTATCTAAAAATAACACTGATCGACAGGACATGCAAATATAGAAAAGATCATATAAATGAGCCTGTGAGCAGAGACTAAAGCTTCACATTGTTATCAGTGCTGTCCAATCCATTACTCGCATCTAACATAAAAGTTTGTAAATATATATATACACACACACACACACACAAACACACACACATACAAACTTTTATGTTAGATCTCATCATGGTCCTCTTCATTTAGGGGTCAAAAGTGACCAAAGCCTTGAAATGTAATTTTTTCCCCCAGGAAAACCAATTTAATATAATTTTGCCCAATAATATTTTTTTTTTTACTATTATTTAGAATTGTTAGGGTATTTTATGATACTATGCAATAATTTCTATCAGCTATTTTTCCCCATTAAATGTTTCCCTTTCATCTATTTGTTCTAATATATCTTTAAATTATTTTTCAATTCAAGCAGTATTCCATATTAAAATAGAGACAAGGCATTTAAAATCCCATTTTTGGAGGTAGATTCGTGCTATCTGGTGGGAGTAAAACAAGAAAAACTGATGTAATGCCCTAATGTAACCACTACCTTCATATCTGTACAGCTGTATTCCTATATAATGGCTTTTAAATTCACTTGTGTTTTTAGACATAAGACATGGACATTTGGATTTATTCAGAGACATTCTCAAATACTACTTTTTTTTTTTTAGGCGGGGGGGGTTGAAATGTTGAAATTTAAAGTGTCAGTTTTTGCGTTTATTTTACTACAGTCAAACCTGAATACAGAAGTGGATATTTTGTTGCAAATAACATTAAAATTCAAATTTTACAAAAATGAACAGGTATGCTTTATCGCAGCTTAATCCGGGATCGATCTGATTTCAACCTCTTATTTGAGTCTTTTGGCTCAATTTTATCCTATTGTTACAGCCACATCTGTTCAATTGTGTGTGTACAATAGTGTGTTGTGTGTAAGTGAGTATTTGTGTCTGTTTTGTACTCTTGTGTAACCTCTTCCCAGCTGTTCGTTTATTTACTGCATTGTGGCTGAATTATTGCAGAAACCGTTCTCTGTTATAGTCGTGCTAGTTCACATGTGTGGGGATGGATGCGTTTATTTAGCATTCTTGATATTTTAACATATCTGTTGTGTCAGAATTCACCAAGTGTCATCGCACTGATGAAGCAAAAAAATGTTTTTGACCGAAGAGGCCCAGAGGATTAATCGAGAATTTTTTTTTACATATAAATTTGACAGCACCAATTGATATACATTTCAAGAAGTAGTACAAATGTCAGAATCATAGCTGTGTCTGTATATCAAACTGGGACACAAGAAAACATTTTAACATAGAAAAGAAAACGCCACACTGCGTGTGTTCCTGTAAGCACGAGGATATTGCTGAACGCATATTTTAACCACGGCTTCTTCCAAAGATTCGCAAAATGTATAAAAAGATTTGGATGATGTCCAGATACAGATTGAGCGAGGCGTAGACGTATTCCTCAGGATTCAGAGACAGACTCTTGTTCCCCAGAAGCAGCTGTGTGTCCACGGCCAAGAACTGCAATACAATCGGGACATTATTACATTCATTTTCTTGTATGATACGAGTCGAATAGAAGCATTTATCTACAGCAGGGATTGCCAAACTTTAAAAAAACTCAAAAAGTTTTTTAGTAAATGTTTTCTTTTGATTATTTATTTTAATTACTATTCCTGTTTACTACTAAGCACTTACACAGGTGAAGAGCAGCGCACCCAGCGACGCATAGATGAGTTCAAGAATCCTGCTGTACAGGAAGATGCACAGGATCCCAAAGACAAACACGATGATGAAGCACACGAACAGCACCCCGTAACAGGAAGTGAAGTCATACTTGGTCTGTGATTGGGCAGGAGAAAGTTATGAAAATCAGCTTATAATCAGCATATAAATGACAGCGCTAACACTGGAGATGGGAATTGTAACTATTCTGGTTCTGGTTCTTATATTACTCTAGAAGAGGTCAGTCCCTTATTCACATTTATTATGTATTCACTAAATAAAAGTACTGAACGATACAATAGAAATTATATTTTAGTACATTGGTCTATACACATCAACTCAGGAAAGCAGGCACAGGGTTATTATTGATAACTAAAGCTAAAACCATTAAAAATGTGACTTAAAATAAAATGTTAACTGAAAAAATAAAAATAATAATAATAATTAAAAAAAAAAAATATATATATATATATATTACTTCAGCTAGTCACTTTCCAAAACACATTCTTTTAGTTTAACTTAACTAGTTAGTAATAGAATAAAATATTAAAAATATACTTTATTTCAGCTAGTCTCCAAAGCAACATTTCATTTTTTATTTTATTTTAACTTGCCTAGTTACCAAAATAACTAAAACAAACAAATACAAATTAATAATAAAAAAATACAACAATTAATACTATGAATAATATCAATCGTTTTTAATACTGTTAATAACTAATACTATTCAAATTAATTACAATGCATGAAAATAAAAAAATATCTACATTTTATTTCAATTAAAACTATATAGACATTTAAAAAAAGACAATAAAATTACTAAAACTTTAGTAATGTACTAAATGATGTGCTAAAATTAAAGCAACAACAGAATATATATATATATATATATATATATATATATATATATATATATATATATATATATATATATATATATATATATATAATATCTAGTTCAAAATATTAACAAAAACTTTATTTTACAGTAGTTTCTAAAAGTGATTTGTTTTTAATCTCCCTACAAGTTTGATGACACTATCAAAATATAAGAAAAATATTTTATATTATTTTTTAAATATTTTAAATATGAGGGACATAAAAAAACCACCTAAACTTGATTATGGCATTTATCGGACAAAGTTATTTGGCAAACTACATCTATAGATTTTTATCTTAATATGCAATCAAAAATGCATAGAGCTCACAGGAAAATCATACAATTGACTACAACATAATTAGTTATTAATTTTTCATTGGTTCTCTCGTTTTTGCAACTGTTCATAGTTTCGTGAATGACAGCCTGGCCTAAAATGATTTCGGCGCAACTTGGCATGTTTCATTTTTTTCATCACAAATAAGACTCCGAGCACAACTTTACAATATGCTGATCAAATCTTTCATTTTGAATATGTTTGAATAAAGTGAATATTATGTCAATTTTCCAAGGCCAGAGATTACTTTTGGCCACTACTATATATATATCAATGATACTAAAAATAACACTGAGCAGATGTTTGCAATCATTCAAAAAACATGGAAATCCAGAAGCGTTTGTTAAACACAGCCAATTCTGAATTTCCAACCCTGATCCCAGTACATGAAAGTGTCCGGCTATCGGGACGGCAAGACGGGCACTGACCTGTAGAGAGAAGACGATCACCGTAAAGCAAACCACAACCGTAATGCCGACAGCCATCATCACGACTTTAGTATCGTAGAAGCTGGATATCACCCCAATCATGTAGGACATCGCTAGTGTCAGGATAGACTGAAATGCAGAAATCATTACAGTACAATACAGGAAAGGAGAGTTGAAACTGTTTTCATTTTAAAACCGTTACATCGAAGATTCACCAGAGAAATGAGGTTCCACGGATGCTTCCTGCGAAAGTCTCCACAGCAGAGGATGACACAGTAGGGCACGAGGAAAATCAAATAGCCAACCCAGTAAGTCCACGTGTTCATCTTCACGAACAGTTTGACATTAGGTTCAAAAGTGAAGAGGGCCACAAAGCCGCAGGTCACAGCCAGCTGCAAGCTTAACACAGAAAAGACCTGAACACAAGCACAGAAATACAACAACATTCAGTACTGGGTTGCGTACCATGGTTAACTAAAAGTTAAATATTACAAAACATGTACAAAAAAAAAACAGGACTTGCGAACATTCCCAAATTCCTATAGACCCATTGATTCCCCATCATTGAGGGGGTCTAAACTTTTATATTACAACTCTCATAGAGCATGTCTATCACTAGCGAAGCTTAGCTATCCTAGAAAACACGATAAAACATGTTAGCCTTGTGTGCTAACAACGTGCTAATTCATGCAAACAACGTGCTAAAATATTATTAGCAAACACTATATTTTATAGTAATGTCCAAAAGGGATGTCCAGAGGGGAGTTTTGTTTTTAATGAGTCTACAAGTGCAATTCATGCAAACAATGTGCTAAATTAGGCTAGCAACATAATAATTAATGCTAGCTAAGCATTAAGCATGCTAGAAACATGATAAGTCATGCCAGCAATGTGCTAAAATACGTATGTGCTAATTCATGCTAGGAACATGATTATTTATGTTAACAATGTGCTTAAAGGGTTACTTCAGCGATTAGCATATGGCTTTCTATCAGTAGAAACCCTGGAGTATATTCAAATGATTGTGCTTCCCCCTCTCATATCCCCCTGAGACGAGAGATTTATGCATTTTATTTCTGGAAAAATTACTCCGGTGACGCAAATATCGTCGATTTGCGTCATCGGTAAAATGTTTGGCCAGACGCTAAAGACTACAGCCATTCGAGGGAGCTATTTCCGCATGTTTTCAACTCGAACATGGGGGATCATGGGGTCGCACTCACAGCTCAGCTCGGGCATTCATGGAAACAGTGCAGCCGGCGGACCAAAGTTAATCTTCCAGAGGCATGAACTGAAAACGTGCCAGACTGAACATGCGCTGAGAACTACTGCCGCGAGCGCGGACGCGTTTACCTCAGCTCTCATCACGAGAGCTCATTCACGATGTGTGTAATCTGACTCCTGCTGTGTGTGTGCTGACACTTCCTCAGCGGCTAAATCACAATATACTGAACAGACAAGTTCAGTTTTTAATTGTAGTGTCTGTTCTCTAACTGAACTGATTTTATGAAGATGAACGCATTGGTGGGAAAGTAAAGGTGATTCAGTAGCGGTGGCTTTGGGAATGGCCTCACAGGGCAGCGAAGCATTCTGGGAATTGTAGTCTTTCATCCCCATGAGACAAAAATAAATGTTCTGTCTTTTCTCAGTCTAGAAAGCACCAAATTCAAAAATAATTTCACATTTCTAGCTCCGTATTTCTAGATCTAGTATTATTAGTAACCTGCAAAAAACATGCTAGCATTGTTATAATAATGTGTTAAAACATGCTACCAATGTACTAAAACATGATATCAACGTGTTAAAACATGCTACCACTAAAACATGATATCAACGTGTTAAAACATGTTAACAATGTGATAAAACACGCTAAGATTATGTAAACAAATATGGCAAAAATAGTGATGTGCTAAATCATGTTAATATATAAATGTTATCCACTATGTTAAATCATGCTAGACAGATGTTAGCAATGTTCATGTTAACATTTTATTGACTTATTTGAGTAAAATCTTCAAAGTTGAATAACTTCAATAGCTCAAGTCACTCTTCAGCTGGAACTAGACTTGCGTACGGCCGATACCGGAAGCCAGTGACTTATAGTTTATAAAGTTTTTAATATGTGTATTTTTCTTACAAAAACCCATGACTTCGCTTCAGAAGGCCCTTATTAACCCCCTGGAGTCGTATGGATTACTGTTATGACTGATGGATGTGCTTTTTTGGGCTTTAAAATCTAAGGTATCATTCACTCCCACTATAAAGCTTGGAAGAGCCAGGATATTTTTTAATAGGGATGCACCGATCCGATACTCAGGATCGGTATCGGATCCGATCCGCCATTATTTGCCGGATCGGGTATCGGACAGACAGGACCGATCCAAATTCGATACTGTGCGTTTAATATTCTGTGTTATTGTTAAGCCCCAGTGCCCCACAAAAGGCACAAAAACATTATAAAGCATTATCAACGATTCGTGCACTATATTATACGTGTTCTGAAGCCATTTCATAGTTTAATGTGAGGTACAGATAAATATTTAAGTCATTAAATTCAAGTTCACGTGAATGAATGCTTCCCTCCGCTGCGGCTCGGTCACTCTTCATTCAGCTTTCAAACTGTGTTGCGTTCGGTTACGACAGTCAACACGATGAAACTCTCTCCACGATGATAAATTGTTTCTGTTATTATGCTTGATCTGTTGATAACGGTCCATAGTTTCTTAAAAAAATGATTGTCTTGAAAAAATGAAATCTTGCTGGCGTTTATGTCACATGCCTGTCCTGTCGTGTGTGCACTTGTGGGTTTTGTTATGTTGAGCATGTGCTCGTGTCCCTGTCAGTTCCCTCCCCCTTGTTATCTGATTATTGGTTAATTTGCCCCACCTGTTCTCCCTCATTATCTGCCTTGTTTGTTCCCTTTATAATCTCCTTGTGTTTGTCAGTCTGTGTTGGATCCTTGTGTGTGTAATGTCTGCGTCTCCCGTCCTCCCCGTGATTCTGTTGGTTTGTTTAAGTTTATATTTTATTATTCTATTATGTGTTTTTCCCCCTCGTGGGTTTTGTTTTGAGTTTATGTTTTATTTGTTATAAATAAATATATCATTTTCTGCACTTGAGTCCTCGCACCCTTTTCCATTGTATGTGACGTGACAGAAGGATCCAACCCTCTGAGGACTCAGCAGGACTTGTTCTTTGTTATTTGTTTTCCTTTTTTTTTCTCCCTTGATGGAGTTTGGTAAGAGACTGCGGGTGATGCGACACCTCAACTCGAAGTACATCCGGCAACAGGGGTCGGATGTACAAGAGTTTGCAGGACTGTTCCTCAAGGAGGTGGAACATCTTGGGCTCAACGAGGCAGAGTGGAAGGAGACTTTTAACCTCTGCCTCGACATGCCCCTCTCTCCAGGGGTGATGGACAGGATGGGGAATCTGGGGTTCTGGGAGTTCGTCTACTGCCTGGGCCCCAGTCCTTCCATGGTGTGTATTCCGGTGGTCCCAATGCCGGCGGATCGTATTCCGGTGGTCCCAGTACCGGCAGATCGTGTTCCGGTGGTCCCTGCTCCGGTGGTCCCGAAACGGAGGAGGAGGAGAAAAGCCCCCTCCGTGCCTGCTCCGGTGGTCCCGATTCCAGGGGTTCCAGTACCGGTGGATCGTATTCCGGTGGTCTCTTTGCTGGCAGATCGTATTCCGGGGGTCCCAGTACCGGCGGATTGTGTTCCGGTGGTCCCTATGCCGGTGGATCATGTTCCGGTGGTCCCTGTGCCGGTGGATCAGATTCCGGTGGTCCCAGTATCGGCGGATTGTGTTCCAGTGGTCCTGAAACGGAGGAGGAGAAGGAAGTCTCCCTCTGTGCCTGTGCCGGTGGATCGTTTTCCGGTGGTCCCTGTGCCGGTGGATCGTGTTCCGGTGGTCCCAGTTCCGGTTGTCCCTATGCCGGTGGACTCTGTTCCGGTGAACGCCGCTGGGCAGGAGATGCCTCCCAGGTGCCCTGCTCTCACCGCGCCTCCCAGGCGTCCGGCTCTCACCGCGCCTCCCAGGCGTCCGGCCCTCACCGCGCCTCCCAGGCGTCCGGCCCTCACCACGCCTCCCAGGCATCCGGCCCACACCGCGCCTCCCAGGCGTCCGGCCCTCACCGCGCCTCCCTGGCGTCCTGCTCTGCTCTCGCCTCCCTGGCGCCCTGCTCTGCCCGCGCCGCTGAGGCGCCCTGCTCTGCCCGCGCCGCTGAGGCGCCCTGCTCTCCGTGCGCCGCTGAGGCGCCCTGCTCTCCGTGCGCCCCTGAGGCGTCCTGCGCTCCGTGCGCCCCTGAGGCGTCCTGCGCTCCGTGCGCCCCTGAGGCGTCCTGCTCTCCGTGCGCCCCTGAGGCGTCCTGCTCTCCGTGCGCCCCTGAGGCGTCCTGCTCTCCGTGCGCCGCTGAGGCGTCCTGCTCTCCGTGCGCCGCTGAGGCGTCCTGCTCTCCGTGCGCCGCTGAGGCGTCCTGCTCTCCGTGCGCCGCTGAGGCGTCCTGCTCTCCGTGCGCCCCTGAGGCGTCCTGCTCTCCGTGCGCCGCCCCGGCGTCCTGCTCTCCGTGCGCCGCCCCGGCGCACTGGCCTGCCCGCGCAAAACCAGCACCCTGCTCTGACCACGCCGCCCTGGGTGCCTGAACTTTGTGGGCCACCATGGCCTCCTGAAAATTTTGTTTTCCCTATTCCCTCCTTGTTGACCCTTCCCTTGTTTGTTCCTTCCTTCTCTGTTTCCCCTGTTCCTCCGGTCCCGCCCTGGTCTGTCCCGCCCGTCCCGCCCTGGTCAGTCCCGCCCGTCCCGCCCTGGTCTGTCCCTCCCGTCCCGCCCTGGTCTGTCCCTCCCGTCCCGCCCTGGTCTGTCCCTCCCGTCCCGCCCTGGTCTGTCCCGCCCGTCCCTAGTGGAGCGTCTGGTAGCCGCTCCTTAAGGAGGGGGTAATGTCACATGCCTGTCCTGTCGTGTGTGCACTTGTGGGTTTTGTTATGTTGAGCATGTGCTCGTGTCCCTGTCAGTTCCCTCCCCCTTGTTATCTGATTATTGGTTAATTTGCCCCACCTGTTCTCCCTCATTATCTGCCTTGTTTGTTCCCTTTATAATCTCCTTGTGTTTGTCAGTCTGTGTTGGATCCTTGTGTGTGTAATGTCTGCGTCTCCCGTCCTCCCCGTGATTCTGTTGGTTTGTTTAAGTTTATATTTTATTATTCTATTATGTGTTTTTCCCCCTCGTGGGTTTTGTTTTGAGTTTATGTTTTATTTGTTATAAATAAATATATCATTTTCTGCACTTGAGTCCTCGCACCCTTTTCCATTGTATGTGACGTGACAGTTTATTGCTGTAAATAGTGCTTTCTCCCGGGTGTCTGTTAACATTAGATCACAAAACTGGACTAGATAATGTATTGTTCTTCAGACACAGAAAGTGAAATGTTAAACTGTTAAAAGAAACGGCTTCATAAAATATTGCATAGATACACTCGATATATCTTCCCTTTGTGTTTTGAACTTCTCAATGCGGGCGGAGCTGCGCGCTGTGACTGACTTCAAGCGCATCATCATGCGCACGGGACTTGTGCCACTGTATTATGATACTTTGCGCTATGAAAGATTATTAATAGCCTTTCTTGTCATGCCCTATCTTTAATATGTTGCTGCCTCATTAAAAATATGCGCTATATATTTAAACGTGCAGTATGCAACTTTTGGCCACTAGGGGTCACTCATTCACAATAATAACAACAGACGTACTTTGATGACGTCGGGAAAGTGCGTGGGCTCATGGGAGTTGTTGTCATTGTCACTGTCAACCAGCGAATCTGGCATCTCCAGCAGAAAACATGTTCATTAACAAGGTAATTGTTATATTACATCTCTATTATTGTTAAGTTTAGTTACGGCTTTTCACTTTATATAATGTCAATCTAATGAAATAGCAGCGAGCTACCGTTACTTAACAAACTTATCAGTAACGTTAGCTAATGTGTGAGACAGAATGTTGTGCGGGCGGTCGCTATGTCAACATACCTATAAGTTGGTAGGCTATGTTGACATATTAACCGCGCATCATAATTTGAGTTACTCAAATTATAGATATGTTGACATGGCATCCGCGATTGTCGAACATTCTGTATATCAACTGTTCAATAAGGAAATAAATTTCAATTTAGTTTATCATTACCAACAAAAAACATAGTATATGAGAGAACCAGGACCAGCAATACGTTGTTCATTGGAACACGCGCTGTGTCGCTCCCCACGTTCATCAATCATTCTAATAAACATTTATTTTGGAACTCAGAGATATATGAATAAGTAGATCATTATTAAATCGATATTATATGTAGCTAGTATTAACATATGATAAAAGTGACGGTCACCTTATATTAATTGACCAAGATAGTGGCATATTACCTTATGAAGCTAACGTTACTTTCTCCAGCTACATATAAAACCAATAATAGCTAGTCCATCTGCGTTTTACACATGACATCATCATGTCACCAAATATACGGATATAAACATACTTTTGAATCAGTTTTAAAAAGTCTCAGTTTCAGTCTCCAAAAACACAGAATCCGCCTGTTTGAAAAGCCGATACAATACAAAATGTATATGTATTCAGCTAAACGCGTCTCAATGTGGTCAAGATTGCTATGCAATATGCAAACATACAGCATGTTATGATTATATGATTATTATGTTAGCTGAATGGTTACTTAAATTACCTGTTTATTAAAACGAAAGCGAGATCAGCATATCTCTCTGCAGTCCGAGCTTGTCACGAAGATTTCGCCATCTTTCAAAGGCTTCTCCAAGGTTTACACGTCTCTTGCTTCTTCAAATTTTTTTGTATACATTTTAAATATGTTACTCCATGTGACAGACAGGCGAGTTGAGCGGGAATTCATTTACCTAATAATTTAATTTATTAATTGCAGTAAATATGGTTAAGATTGTTATACAACTAGCTTTTGAAATTACTGTTTGCTACTGCATTATTCAGTTTTCTTAAGGTTGTTTGCCATGCTGTAGATTTGATCTCTCTTATGTTTTTCTTTTTCAACAAGTAATGTGCAGAGAGACGTTTGTATTTCTTTAAAATTTCTGAAAACAAATAAATTATAATGACTAAGTGAGTTGTCAGGGTTTTTCCTGGGTCAAAAATGGTCTTCGGTGGTGGTTGACAGATGGTGGTCATCCACGCGCACAGTGTGATCTGCGAGCGCAGTAGGCCTACTGACAATAAATTTAAAATAAATGCAAAGTTTGTAATTTTTGCTTCTCTTATTTTGATTTTATATTATGTATGAGCTCGTACCTTGATGTTTTTTTTGTTCCTCTTTTTTTACACCGTTTACATTTATTACTGATAATTAATTTAGTATAATCATATCAATAATCAGTGTTGCCACAGTTACTTTGAAAAAGTAATCTGATTACTGATTACTCCTTTAAAAAGTAACTTAGTTACTTTACAGATTACTTGATTTTAAAAGTAACTAAGTTCGATTACAAGTTACTTTATTAGTTACATTCAGCAGTTGCCGACAACACCCCTGCCGCCTCAAAATAGAAATGACGACCGTTTTTGGCAACACACTTTATTGCATTTATGCCCGAGCCTGACGGCCCCGACTTTTTTACGCCCCTTTTTTTAGGCTTCTCCTTCGTTTTATATTTATTTTAATAATTAAAATGAACAATGAGATGTGCTGGTGGAAACAACATGAGACCATGATAGCTTGCGCCACTGTCAAGATATGGCTCGCGCAGGGTTAAAGAGTCCGTTTCTTCAGTGCAGCTGCTAGAGTTATGGCCTTTTTACAACTGGTTCCTTCATTCATTTTCTCTGACCAGGTATCTATCGGATTGCGAAATGACCAGGAGTAACGTTAGGCCTAAATGCCTTCCAAGAGTCTTTCGAGACGTATTTAATTCCGATCACTCAAACAAACCAATTCAGAAGGTGCATGAAAGCATTTCAAACTAAACCGGACAAATGTAAATGTATCTGGTTGTTTAAACCACATGTGTAAATTTTACTCCTGGCAAATAATTAAAAAATAAATGTGTGAGAGCGTGTTATGTTGTAGTCAGAGAGATATGATAGTGCTTGCAACATCGCTGCAAATGAGTAAAGCAAGCCAACACATATGGCCGTAAATGAAACTTTAAAATAAGTCACACAAAACACAATCATCTTCAGTATAAATTAATGAGACTAAATGGCCTTACCAGTGCTTAGGTCGCTCTCTCTCATATTGCGATCTTTGAATTTGAAATGGGCTGCTGAATAAAATGCTAGAATCTTTTGCTTTGATGTGAACGCCGTTAAATGAGCATATACCGCAGGAATTGAAGATCGGATTTATATTAATTTTGCTGAAGTCTACGGTAGGCTATAAGACAACCTGCATGTACTTTTTTTTTTCTTTAGATTGTGTAGCCCGTTTCGGTTTTTTTGAGCGCCGTTGCGAGCAGTAGGCTAGCCTATCAGCCTGCCTCAGCTCGTCAAAAATGCCTTTGTGGTGGTTAGGGATGGGTATCGTTAAGGTTTTAACGGTATTAGTACTCTTATCGATACTGCTTATCGGTCCGGTACTTTAACGGTATTCTTATCGGTACTTTTTGAGATTATATAAATATATATACACACACACACAATTAACAAAAATACACATTATATAGGCCTATACAGTGCTTTAATTTCAGGGAAGAATTCTAGTAAAATAACACTGCATAGTTTATCATAAATAGCCAAAATAATGCGTAATAAAGCTGAAGTTATTAATTCAAGATAGTGCTGCAACGACGCGTCGACGTCATCGATGACGTCGACTACGGAAATACGTCGACGTTCGTGAAATGCGTCGACGCGTCGTGTCAGACGTTCATCTCGCGTAATGTTGGCTTCTGCTCCTGGTTCTATCACAACAACCTAGACCGCGAATATCAAAAGTATGGGAATACTTTAAACAGAGGCCAAACAGTGTTTCCCACACATAGACTAATTTGTGGCGGACTGCCACATAATCAATAACGGCCGCCACATTCGTCATTCATTCATTTTTACGCTATTTAAAAGACGCACGCATATTCGTTTAGCTGCATTTCCTTAAATTCTCTCTCCGCCCTTTTGCGCGTCTACTCACTCACACACACACGCGTTGCATTCGACCCTAAAACAAGTTTTATTGCATTTTGGCGCATTTAGTATGACATAGCTTTTAAAACCAGAGCAGTTGAATAACAGAGTTGCGACAAGCCTTCATCACGCGGCAGCGCGCGGTCACGGCGCTCATATAATTCTAAACAAACCAGCGCGGTGTCAATCAATACAGACCAGTGTTTCCCAACCGGGATCCCGAGCAAAAGTTGCGGGGACGCACTTACACTTCGGTTCATCTCGCATCTGATGGCGAATCTTTAATATGGGTTGTAACTTGAAAATAATGCTGTATGTATGTTTCTGTCGATGGATACACGTGCTGACTCCTCAGGTATATACACTACAACAACAGCGATAATAAAAGAAAAATGTGGGCAAAACGGTCTCTCTTTGTAAACTTAATAAAACGCATGCGAGTGCTGCTGTACGTCCGAATATGAGCAGTCATTTTCACCGTCATCACCCCCGTGTAGCCAGGAGACGCGAATGAGAAGATCTGTCTTTGTGCACTCGTCCCTATGCACGCAAATATTGAGTTATCTTTCAAATCCTGTGCTTAAACGGACAAACTCACAAAAAGTATGTCAAAATGTCATAGCCTACTCTATGCCTTAAGTGAACTTTATACAGAAAATACGACGACTATCCGTGGGTCTTAAAGGGGCAGTAGCATTCACTGCTGTCTGTTTAATGTCAAACAAAAGATAAAGACATCACTCACTGCTCCTGACTGAATAGCTTTCGTAAGTTTAATAAGGATTATTTTTTTAATTTTAAACAGTTAAATGTGTGGTTATTTTACTTTTGATTATTTAATTCCATTTCTCTACCTAAAAACTAATGTTAGACCTACCTGAAAATCCTGAAAAGCATTGTTTATTTTATTCTCATCTTTGCTCAATAGTATTTATTTGTGCTGCTGCTTCTATTTAAGTTATCTGTTCTTATTTTCTTTATTTTCATTTGACAGTAGTCCTTTTTCCCCTGAACATAGCAAATACCAAACTGTACTGAAACGTGAACCTAAAACCGTGATACAAAGCGAACTGTGAGCAGTCTGTACTGTTACACCTCTAGCGTAACTTATGTGAGGGGGTGCCACAGAATTGTGAAAAATTTCAAAGGGTAAAAAAATAAATCGTTAGATTAGTCGACTAATCGAAAAAATAATCGTTAGATTAGTCGACAGAAAAAATAATCGTTAGTTGCAGCTCTAATTCAAGAGCTGTGAGTGATTTTCTCTTTGCATTTGGTTGTTTAATTCACAGTAATTCATCAGCATGTTTATTAACACCACTGCCTCTTTAAGACAGATGTGCAGCTCTAGGCAGATACACTACACTTTCTCCTGACTATCCATATAACTACGTCCATTTTAGACACAAACTAAAACTGTTAAACTGTTGTGTTTAAGAGACTCTCCAAGCCGGGATTTTGACATTTGATCGTTTAGACGCGAGTGTGAAACCGAAAGTGTAATTTTTAAAAATTACGTGCACTTTCCTGTAGCTCAAACAGTAGAGCGTGGCGCTAGCAACGGCAAGGTCATGGGTTCGATTCCCAGGGAGAGCAAGAATTTACAAAAATGTGAAATGTGTACCTTGAATGCAATGTAAGTCGCTTTGGATAAAAGCGTCTGCCAAATGCATAAATGTAAATGTAAATGTAAATTTGCTCGTCTCGTTGCGGGCTGTTTCGGAGGGCGCGCGCCGACTTGAGAACATCCTCTTGCGCACATTTTTGTGCTTAATCGCTCTTTTTATTATTAAAACGCACCCCACAATTTACCAACAGTAGCTAGACTGTATTTTACAACAATCCCTGATCGTGCTGATTCTGTCATTGCGTTTGAGTTTTATGGAGAAATGACAGCGTGGGCTACTGCTGCAAAGGGAATTAGCCTACATAAGTTGCGCTAGACATACATAAATATTATTTTAATCTTTGGAAGCCAAAATCTAAAATAAAATCAGACTATCACAGATCTAAAGTGTAACCAGGCTATGTTTGACTGTTTAGTTCTGCCCTCTGTCGTTTTGCTTGTGGTCTCTCTCTTTCTCTCTCTCTTTCTCCACACGTGTATTTTCAATAGTACCGACAGAAGAACCGATAACGTCCGAGCTTATCGATACAACGGTCTTTCAAAATTCACCCCCGGGGCCCGTTTAATACCGGTTTTCGGTACCCATCCCTAGTGGTGGTATAACAACTAGCCTACTTTGTTTTTAATGTCAAAGTAGTTATATTTCATTTCGTTTCTTTATTAAGTTCATTTAGAAAAATGTTTAGAGCAATTTTTTGTTTGATAAATTAAAGTTTTAATGCTTTTATGTGACGACCCAGTGAGTTAACCGCATGTTTAATAGCCTAGTCTCTCAATCCAACTCTTGAATTGTCTTGCCTATATAAAGTTTAATTTAACAAACAAAAAATTGCTCTGAACATTTTTCTAAATTAGGTTAATAAAGAAACGAAACGAAAAATAACTACTTTGACATTAAAAACAAAAATGAACTATTTTAATGGCTGCAACAATGTAAAAAAATAAAATAAATAAATAAAAAACACGGGCTCCAGCCGAACTCGGGCTGAGAATTTTGATAAGCTGTCGGTTTTTACTAAGGAAAATGACTAAAATAGTAACTCACAGTGACTTGGATAAGTAACTTTAATCTGATTACTGGTTTGGAAATAGTAACGCGTTAGATTACTCGTTACTGGAAAAAAAGTAAGTCAGATTATTACTGGCATCACTGGATGCTTTCCATTGAAATTTTCTATTGGTGCTGTTTACCTTTCGAATGAACGTCCTTCTGATGGCTTTATTATCGAGTCCAAAGCTGTCGAACTCCTCCTTTTCATAGTCTGGAGGTGGGTCGTTTTGCACTGGATCCCCCATCGCCACTTCTTTCAACAAAACAAAAAGGAGAACTAAATTAGTCGAGAGTTTATTAACAAAGCATCTATTAGAATTCCCCCATGTGAGGTTGAATTTCTCACCATACGGCTGCGGTTGTCCGTACGGTCCGGTGCTGTACGGACCTGTGGAATAAGGTCCTGCTTGAGGATACGGTTGTTGTGGATATCCAGGCCCTCCTTGTCCATACATGGGATTCCCAAAAGCAGTTGGTGGTGCATAGGGGGGTCCAGCATATAGGGTGACGGGTACTCCAGGATCCACTCCTCCATGAGGAACACCAGCATCATAAGAAGGGGGGGGCATCATAAAGCCTGGCGGGGCAGGCTGAGCCATAGGGGTGACATGTGGGGGATTTTCAAAGCGAGTGTATCCATCTTGGTTTTGTGCCATGACTGGATTTCAGTACTGTAAAATAAATAAATAAATAAATAAATATACTTGCTTCCCCTGAGCCCATTGACTTTTAACCGACCCCTAATGCCTGCTGTGAGTTTGATGGGGGAAATTGAGAATAAATGGGGGAAAGTCAAATTAGAGGAGGCAATTCCTCTATCGCTATGATTGATTATGATTGGTTTGTGCCACCTCTTGTTTCTCAAATTCTCAAATCGGTCTGAATAAAGACAGTGAAGGCATTAATGGGAAGAAAGAAAAAAAAAAGTAAACAATTCAGACAAAACCATAACCACCATAGCCATAGCCATTGAGGGGGGGCAAGCCCCCCCCCCCCAATATATATTTGGTAATGTTGTTCTCTATTACGTACCGCTCTGTTTGTTGTTTGTTGGCAGACTGTTTAAAAAGTTAAATTATTAGACTGCCATTGACGAGCCATTGTCCAACAGCGCTCGTCAATGATGGCCAATCAGATTAAAAGAAGGCGGGGCTTAATGTTCCCTGAAGACAAGTGTGCGTTCCAACCAAGCAGCAACCTCCCACGATCTCTCTTGAAGCCAATTAGGCATGTGCCGATATCAGTTTTTCATGTTGCGATTAATTGATGAAGTTTTATCACGATATACGATATTATCACGATATTGAAATAAGTTGCAAAAAAGTCTTGTCATAGCATAACAGCTTTAAGAACTATTTTTGTAAGAACAAAAATAACTGAATGTTTAAATACAATAATGCACCAAAAATATATACAGCTCTGGAAAAAAAATTAAGAGATCCCTCATTGAGAAATCAATGTTAAGTGGTCTCTTGATATTTTTCAGAGCTGTAAAAGTACAATTTTCAAACAGATTAAATTGCAAAAGAATTAGGCTATAAAGAACAACAGGTAGGCTTACAAACAGTGGCGGCTTGTCAATAGAGGGCGCTGGGGCGCCGCCCCCATCACAATTCCAGAAATATACATGTATACAAAAATTATATAAAAATGAAATAAAAATAAAAGTTTACTCATATGATGTGCCAGCGGGTAATTAAGAGCCTCAGCATTTAATTAAAAAAACTATTTTATTTGTTTTTTAATGTTTCATGCGGTTTCATGGGCGAGGGACGCCGGACAAATGGATGTCTATCTGAGTCCATAAATCGTCGGGCAGCATGTGACCTGAAGCTGGTCTCTAATTGGTTTCTTAAAGATTCTCCTCCGGGCGCAGGTCGCTGCGTCCCTGGCGAATCAGAATTGCATACATGTTTTTTTGATCCAATCTGATTGGTTCTCGTCAACTGTCATTCAATGTTACGCTCTTGGCCACTACTGCGAGAGAGCGTTGGTGACAACGTCACTCCGACCTAGGGCTGGTCGATTCCGAAATTTTTGGAATCGATTCCGATTCCAATTCCTGTTTCCGGAATCGACGGAGTCGATTCCAAGAATCGATTCCCCACTGTTGTTTTCGATTCCTTTTCGATTCTTCTTTTTTTTAACAAAATCGATGGTGAACCTAGTTCCGGAGTGACCGCAGGATACAAGGATGTAGAAAGTATCCTTCTCTGAAACTTTATTTGTAAAATGATGATACGTTTCCATAACTCTGATGAATTTTAAATGATGGATTGTCCTGAAATGGCCCGTATAGCCCAGAAGTAAATGCGATATAGCCTAATAAAGCAAAAGGATAGCACATTATTCATGGATGTGCATTTATTGCATGTTTAAAACTACATGACATGTCTAAAATGCATGTGCACAGTTAAGTTAAATGACTACATTCAAATAAGAGCTTGCACAGAATGTACGAGGTAAAATAACCACAATATTAAAGAAAAAGAATTATATAAGAGTGCGCAGTTTATTTGTCAATCAGATGCGCGAGCAAGTTGCGTTCATTACTATAGCAACATAGACTCGGTCATTAAGCTGTACTAGGCGCATTTTCTTTCTGTTATCAATGGATTAATGAAAATAAAAGAAAATAGAAAATTAAAATAAGACCCTCACATCTGCATCTGTAAGCAGCGCTCAAAACCTACCGTTGTGGATAACATAACCAGGGGTGGTAAGTAATCAAGTAAAAATACTTTGATACTTTACTTAAGTATTTTTTTCGGGGATCTGTACTTTACTTGAGTATATTTTATTTGCATCTACTTTTACTCTTACTCCACTACAATATTAAAGGCAAAGTTTACTTTTTACTCCAATACATTTCCCCATGCCCGCTCCAAGTATTAAGTATTTATCACACTTTATTTCCAAACCGGTCTGGTCATTCATGGATGATCCAGTCGGGTAGCCTATAGACTTGACAAGGCTGACAAGTCAGGTTTGCCACACTAACGTTAGCTCATGTGTTTCCCCAACTTTTTTGTTTTGCGGCACACTATTTACTATGAAAACATCGGTAACATTTTACAATACAGGTGCACTATTATAATTCATGCCTAACTAATGCACAGATAATCATGAGTTAATGTATTACTAATGAAGAACTAAACCATTTATTAATGATTACTGCATCAGCAACTAATGAACATTCTCTATGATTAATAGATTAAGTAATATATGAATTGCTATTAATTAAATGACATCATTAATTCCCTAATAACATATTACATTAACTAATAATCTAAATTCATGTATTCAAAGCCATGCATTCCGACTCTCAGTTGTCTGTTTAATTAATCATTAATCATAACAATTGGCAAAATTATAGTATGACTTTACTTGTTGCGGCACATGACTAATAACTAATTGTTACGTAATATATCATTGTGGTTATGGCTTTTGAATTAATTTTGAATTAGTTAATAGTATCTCATCTGTTTTATGGAGCTAATGTTATGGAACATGTCTATTTTAAGCTTAACCCCTATACTGCGTTAAGGTGCTTCATTGTCTCCTATTAATTGCAAATCTAACAAATTCTTAATTGCAGTATCTAATCTTATCATTTGTTCAATTAAAGCATTGCATACCAGTCCCAAAAGATTTTATCTGCTTATTGATATTTACAGTTAATTTGAATATTTACTTTTTACTTTCGGTACTTGAGTACGTTTTAAATCGGATACTTTTGTACTTTTACTCAAGTGATGTTTGAATGGAGGACTTTCTACTTTTACTGGAGTATTTTTTTATTTAGGTATATATACTTTCACTTGAGTATAACTTTTGAGTACTTTTACCACCTCTGAACATAACCATTTCACAATTTAAAATTATGGAGTTTTTGTGTGCAAAATGTAGCAAACTTGTCCACGATGCAGCATCACAGAAGGAAACAATGACAATAAACACTATTAAACTAAGTGAAGGAAAGGTATAGTAATAATCAGCGATATGCGTTCACATATGGCTCGATTTGAACGTTTCATACCATAAAAATAAGTAGTTAGAATTACGTTCTATTGACGTCATCACACAATGACGCAAAAAAACGCTGAATTGCTTTATTTTTAACTCGTAATTTGAAACTAAGTGTTCAAAGGAACCTTTTGCAAAAAATAAATATAGTTCCAATCATTATTAGTAAGCGAGAGACAAGTGAATAAAGAGGAGTCGATTCCCCGAGATGGAATCGATTCCAAACGTTGGAATCGACTCTCGATTCCCAACGCCTTGGAATCGAGGAATCGATTCTTTTTGGAATCGATTCCCAGCCCTACTCCGACCCCGCCCGCCTAAACATTCGTAGAGATGGCAGCAGTCAAACTAAATTCTGTGATTGATTTACAAAAAAATCCTTTCACAAGGCGTTCGCTGGAAGAAAAAATAAGAATTAAGGATCTCGGACCGGACCAGCCCGATTTACAAATTCAGCAGCAGTCCAGTGACAGAGGACGAAGCTACACTCGGAGCTTCAACCGCGCTTGTTATGAGAAAAGGAGGTGGCTGACTGGATGTGACGGTAGCAATGCCCTTTTTTGCTTTCCCTGTCTCTTATTTCAAAGTGAGTGAGAGGTGTTTTTCGACCTTGAAAAGAATAAAAACTTTTCTCAGAAACACCATGACCCAGGAGAGGCTGAATGCACTTGCATTGCTGTCCATGGAAAAGAGACTTGTCACTGAGATGACTGACTTTAATCAGAGAGTAATTGAGAAATTTGCTGGCCAGAAAGAAAGGAGAGCAAAATTTATGTTCAAGTAGTCAACATGCCAGTCTGTTGTTGCTACTTTTGTTTTTTCCTTTCCTTGTTCAATTATATATGGGAAATAAATATGTAAAAAGATAAAAAGTGCAGACACTGTTTTCTCTTTAATGCTTGAATTTAGTCAACATGCTTCTTGGTACTGCTTTGTATTTATTTTACTTATTTGATTTATAAATAAGTAAAATAATTTATAAGTAATTATACTTATATACTTATTATTAGTATGTATAATTTATAAGTAAATTATACTTAAATTAACATAATTATACTTAAATATACGCAATTATTCTTAAATATACGTAAATCCCCCCCCCAAAAAAACCCGCGCCCCCCCCAAAAAATATATCACCAGCCGCCACTGCTTACAAATAACAATAAGGTCTCATTATTTAATGCATTAACTAAGATTGAGCAACAGCTACATTTGGTAAAGAAAGTATAATGTTTTTGGTAATGTTAGTTAAGAAATACTGATCATTGTTAGTTTTATCTTAGGTCCATTAAAAAAGTTATTTTGATTTTGATTTTAATGTTATTAAAAAGTAACTGAGAAATTAACATAGAATGATTAATTCTTTATAAGTATTTTTCATTGTCAGTTTGGTAATAATGAATTAACATGTTAACTAATGAAGTCGTATCTCAAAGTTATACTGAACAATAACAAATAATTAGAACAGTTCTAATTATTAGGGTATGCTGTAGTCCAGATTAAAACATAAAAATGTTTAAATTTGAAAATAAATAGCCTATTAAGTCTTTAAGTATTAAGTATTTGGTGCTGTGATGAACAACATTGAGATTACAAAAACGAATGGCTGTTTGTTTTTGTTTTGTTTGCGGGTTTCCGGGGTAACCGGCTGCATTCTGCAGTTCATCAGCGCCCTCTGCTGTCACTGAGCAGCACTTCAGCAGCGCGTTTCCTTCACCAGTTCAGTCATGTGCAAACGCACGTTGGGCTTGTTTATATCTGAGCGCGTGTCCCTTTGACGCAGAATACAGCGGTGTTGAGCATTTATACGGTTGATGGGCAAAGTATTCTTGAGTGCATTATAAAAAAAATATAAATTGTTAATAAATTATTATTTACGATATTTTAAAGTGCCCACGATAACAATATCGTGCATATTCATTATCGTGATAAATCGCATTATCTAAAATCGGCACATGTCTAAAGCCAATATGGAAGTAATGTAAACTGCAATTCCTCAACTGGCCACTAGGGCTCCAGAAGGAGCAGAATCTTATTGAGCCCTATGTTAAAATTCCCTTTACAGCAAAAAAATGTACAGCAGAAAAAAACATGTTTACAGCCTGGTACAAATTGTGTTTTTTGCCTATACGGCTCATTTTGACCTCCATGACCCTCCCTGTGAGAGGGTAAATTATTTATAACTCATTCGTTTACATTATATAAAGCCTTAAAGTTCTGCATAATTAAGGGCGTGGTTAATAATAATAATAATAATAGATTTTATTTATAATGCACTTTTCATTCCGAAGAATCTCAAAGTGCAACAAAGGGGGGGGGGGGGGGGGGGGAATAACAACAAAAAAAATGAATAACAAGTAAAAATATAGAATACTACAAACAATCAACCAACACAGAAAACAGAACAGAAACAGCTGATGGTGAACAGAAACAGAGCTGATGGTGAACAGAAACAGAGCTGATGGTGAACAGAAACAGAGCTGATGGTGAACAGAAACAGAGCTGATGGTGAACAGAAACAGAGCTGATGGTGAACAGAAACAGAGCTGATGGTGAACAGAAAACAGCTGATGGTGGAAGTCTCTGTTAGCTCCGCAGCACACTGTGGTCCACTCCATGTTTCAGATTTCTCCCAGCGGCAGTGTCCCGATGACATCGCTGAGGCACGACAGCTGAAGACCAGATGATGGTTACAGGTGGATAGCCATTTATCTGCCGTCTATAGTCATTTAGTCACCTCAGCTCCGCCCACATCCCGCCTTTTTGCCCATTTTCTGTTATCCTGGAGTGACGCGTGATGACTCGATCACAAGATGGCAACACCCAGCTCGACCCTACTTTAAGCTTCAGAACGGCTTAACGGAATCCTATGGGTGACGTCACGGACACTACGTCCATATTTTTTTTACAGTCTATGGTTCCAACGCGACACTTTTAGTTTTTACAGTGAAAGTGTGCGTGCGTGTTAAGATATGCTAAACGTTTAATATTTGACAATTGTTTTACAATGAATATGTTTAACTACCCACCCATAGTAACATACAGTGATGCAAACTACTCAACTTTTTTAATGTAATTTTAACATTTTTAATTGAAAATGAAAATATATATATATATATATATATATATATATATATATATATATATATTTTTTTTTTTTTTTACATATTTAGACATACAAACGAGTGAATCTGTGCATATTGTTAAATATAATATTATTTGCAAATAGTTTAAATGGATTACTTCACAAATATAAAGGCTATAGGCTAATTAGACCAGGGAATTATTTTACCATTCTTATTTCTTTATTCCCTTAAATCCCTTTTAATCCTCTAATTATTTAATTTCTTTAAATAAAAAGTCCACCCCTCCCCCCTGATGTTCAAGACATGGTTAAGGCCTTGACTCGTTTTACGTCACCTCAAAATCAAACTTGAAATGACCTGAAAACATGATGACTGTGGGAGTTTTAGAGAATAATCCGCTTGGGGAACTGAAAGGTACATCTTCGTTTCTATGACCAAACCAGTGTGTACAAGCTTGATGACTGATGAAAATAAGATGACTATTAAAAGCAGGACGTTAGTTCACAAATGATATATTTTGTTTAAATTGTTAATGTAATTATTATATTGGACTAAATGTAAAAATGTGTGAAAACACAAACTTGATGTAATTTATAATAAATAGTTTTAATAAATAGAACATTACATAGTGTAAAAATACAAAATACAACTGTATTTGGTCTCTCTTTTGTATGCAATGTTTATTTAACCAGGACAATTGAGTGTAACAAGGATATACATTTACATTTTGAAATATGAGCACTTCCTCATTTTTTAAACACCAACGCACACCACTGAGATATACGCGTGTGTGTGTGTGTGTGTGTGTGTGTGTGTGTGTGTGTGTGTGTGTGTATGTATGTATATGTACACACACACACACACACACACACACACACACACACACACACACACACACACACACACACACACACACACACACACACACACACACACACACATATATCTCAGAGGTGTGCGTTGGTGTTTTAAAATGAGGAAGTGCTCATATTTCAAAATGTAAATGTATATCCTTGTTATATATCTGTGTGTGTGTGTGTATATATATATATATATATATATATATAAGGAATTCCTAAAGTTTCTCCCGTCAAAACAAATAATTAATTAACAAAATACAGTAAAAAAATGACGGAAATGAATCAATGCTGTGCATGACATGCAGCATAACGTTACTTGTATACTTGTAATGTTTTAAATATTTATATAATTGGCCAGGCCCCAAAACAACAACGTCAAAAAAGTGGTGTAAAACTATAAAAAAAATCTTTGGTAACACCGTAACAGAGCGAAATAAGAACGCGAAATATACTATCCCAATATTCAATGTTAATATATAAATGGTTACAGTAACAAAACAACAATGAAAGAGAACAAAAGAGACAAATCAGTGTAACGTTAAATTTGCGCTACAGATGACACACTTTCGTTTTCACTTCGGTGATGAAGAGAGAATATGAACTTACATGAAGCTGCGAGCTGCAGTGTAGAGTGGTTTACACACTTAATAAACTCAACTAATCAACTTAAACTTTTAGTCATAAAAAGTCTACTCTCTCTAGAAAACAATCCACGATTCCGACTCTCGTGAGCGCGCTTCCCGTAAGAGGACAGGCCAGTGC
This sequence comes from Pseudorasbora parva, assembly GCF_024679245.1. NCBI lineage: Eukaryota > Metazoa > Chordata > Actinopteri > Cypriniformes > Gobionidae > Pseudorasbora > Pseudorasbora parva. The sequence goes on along the minus strand of NC_090178.1, from coordinate 6,634,080 downwards.
AGCAGCGCGCCGCCTATTGGCTGTTGCTGCATCCGTGTGTGAGTTGTATTTCATAATTTAATATTATGCATGGGTTTATTTTATGAATTTATCTTTCATACAAGTGAATTTGATAGAAAAACATGTAGACAAATATATAATGGTGATTGTTAAGAGTAAAGGATGTTTCAGTAACAATACATTTGACATCGCATCCAGCAGGTGTCAGTGTTAACCACGTGTTGCTGCAGCAGATGCTAATTCAGTCCTTCCATATAATAGGCAAGGCATTAGTATTGATATTATCTGTAATACAGAATTAAGATTTTATTTTTTTGATCGTGAATACAAGAAGAGCCTTCTTCCTAGATAGATAGATATATGGATGGATAGATAGATGAAAATAATGATTACTAATTATTAAAAATACAGAAAAAATAAGTGAGACAAAGATACTTTTTTAATAAATCATGCGAATTGATTTTTTTATACACATTTTATCAAATGGCACTCATACAGTGATACTTCAATATTTTGCAAACACGTTTGTATCAACAGAGAGCAGAAGTGTACAGTAAATAAAGAACGACAGGACAACTATGGCAAAGCTTTTAATAAAAAACAAACTTTGTTGCAAGTGGACTTGTGTTCATATGGCATTTTAATACACAAATACGTGGACATCAATTCTGTAGCTGAACATGTGATTGCAATAATTTCCTTTTGCCACATTCGTCCCTTTATTAACATATTAAAATAACACAAAGGCAACAAGAAATCCAATTTAATGACATTCACTTCTATTAATTAACTATAATGAAGGAACATTAATCCAGTCATGTGATAGGCCAACGCTAATATCAAAACATAGTGTCCACAGTCTTTCAGTAGTGATCATCGCTTTTATTTTTTAATAGTAAGTTCTAAATATAAAATTCACACTTCTATAACCTCAACAGACGTGCAAGCATAACAAGATTTCCTATACAGTATGTAAGGCACAGAGCTGATCTAGTCTAAATGTCTGCAGACACATCAAACCCTTCATTTCTTGTCTGTCGTCTGTCCTTTAAGGCACTTCGTCTTGTTTCCCAAGGCACATACAAGATAATAATTTCAACAGTCACATATGCATGCTCATGAGGACATCACAGGTCATGATCATGAGATGTCAAGGTGCAGTTTTTAAATAGCTGTGAGGAAAATAATCAGGCTTCCATCAACATGTATAGAGATGAGACAAATAATCGAGACATCTGCAGCCTGTGATGCCATTCACCTTAAAGTCATGATTTACTCACCCTCATGTTGGTCAGAATTTTGTTCTGTGAAAAATAAAAGTAATTTTGAAGATTTTATATTTATGCATCTGCATGCCATTAGTGTATAATTTCTGAATATGAAAGTAAATGTGAATAGGATTGGGTTGTTTGGCCACTTTGGAGTGTAAATAGTCAAACCAAAAAGTCTAACTTATAACAGTAAGGGTTCATTTGTTAACATTAGTAAAATACTGTTATGTTAACATTATATATGTTAATTCCAACATTTCTAACATCAGTAAATGCACAATGTAAACGTACAGAATTTGACTAACATCAATGCTTTAAAAAATATATTGCGCTCATTGTTAGTTAATTTTAGCTAATGCATGAACTAAAGTTAACAACTGAGACCTAACTGTAAATTATTACTCATTTTATTTAAAGGTATAAAGGTTTTCAATATCATGAGGGTGAGAAAATATAATATTCCTTAAATACTTGTACATAAGAAACTTAGTGGCACTGAAGAGTTCATTACCAGCATCATGATTGACAAGCTACAGCTTTCTTCTTCGTAATAAATATTAAATACTACAAATAAAATGACAAGAACAGCAATAATAACAATGACTGAAAATAAAAAAAAGTATATCAGTTTCTTTGGCTGACACGGTAAAAAGTGGCACAGTCATAAACGGTCAAATGACCAGCTCTTCTCGTCTTCGCCTCACTGCATGCGGTCCGTCTGGAGCTGCTGCGGCTGGTATTGACCGAACGCGGCCGCCGTAGCCCCGGGCGCAGGAGACGCGAGAGGCTGCTGGACGTAACCGTAGCCGGCCGTGGCGACGTAGCCCGTGGCGGCTGGCGAGGCAGCGTACGGGTACTGATCGTAAGCCGCGGCGGCAGCAGCACTGGCGGCAGCCGCGGAGTACTGAGCGTAGGCCGCGCCGGTGTAATCCAAATACGGAGAGGCTGCGGCCGCCGCAGAGGCCGCGGACGGCTGGACGTGCGGGATCACGACACTGGGCTGCACGAACGCCTGAGGGTACACATAATGAGCAGGAATCCTGAAGGACAGAGAGAAACTGGGATTAATCAGGGAATGAGAAAAGCATTCGGCACACAGCTGCACTTCAACAGCACAGTGCACTAAAGGGTTATTCAGATAAATAGGATTGCCACAATAGAGCATGCTGGGAAAAGTCAATGATCAGCTGTCAGTAACTATCATTTCACATTAGAAGATGCAACTAACAGTATTTTCAGGTGTGTTAAACAATGCCTTTTGGTTTTAAACCGTTTTTTTTTAAACCACTGTAGATGCTAAAAACACCAACAATCCTCATTAATGGAATACAAGCAGAAGGAATTTGTGTAAAATTGTGTCTATCAATGATAGAATGATAGATAGACAATAGCATAGACAGAACGCATGATAGATAGAATGCTAGAACGATATAACTATAGATAGATATATAAATAGGCCTACACTGCTCAAAAAAATTGAAGGAACACTTTTTAATCAGAGAATAGCATCAAGTCAGTTAAACTCCTGGGATATTGATCTGGTCTGTTAAGTATAGCAGAGAGGGTTGTTAATCGGTTTCAGTGGTTTTCAGCTTAAAAACTAACAACAGGTTCACTAGATGGGCAACAATGAGACGACTCCCAAAACAGGAATGGTTTTACAGGTAGAGGTTTTGCACCAGTTTTACATTTGGCTAGGGTCAGTGTCACTACTGGTAGCACGAGACGATACCTGGACCCTACGGAGGTTACACAGGCAGTCCAACGCCTCCAGGATATCAATACGTGCCATTGTTAGAAGGTTTGCTCTGTCTGCCAGCACAATCTCAAGAACATGGAGGAGATTCCAGGAGACAGACAGTTCCTCTAGGAGAGCTGGGCAAGGCCATAAAAGGTCATGGACCCATCAGCAGGACCAGTATCTGCTCCTTTGTGCAAGGAGGAACAGGATGAGCACTGCCAGAGCTCTACAAAATAACCTCCAGCAGGCCACTGGTGTGAATGTCTCCCACCAAACAATCAGAAACAGACCTAATGAGGGTGGCCTGAGGGCTCTATGTCCTCTAGTGCAGTGGTTCTCAAACCTGTCCTGGGGACCCCTCACCACTGCACATTTTGCATGTCTCCCTCATCAGACACCCAATTCAAATCTTAGAGTCTCTACTAATGAGCTGATTATTTGAATCAGGTGTGTTTGATGAGGGAGACATGCAAAATGTGTACTGGCTGGGGGTCCCCAGGACAGGTTTGAGAACCACTGCTCTAGTGGGCCCTGTGCTCACTGCCCTGCACCGTGGAGCTTGATTGGCATTTGCCATTGAACAGCAGAATTGGCAAATTCGCCACTGGTGCCCTGTGCTTTTCACAGATGAGAGCAGGTTCACCCTGAGCACATGTGGCAGTCGAGTTATGACAGCCATGGAGTTATGCTGCCTGTAACATCATTCAGCATGACTGGTTTGGTGGTGGGTCAGTGGTGGTCTGGGGAGGCATATCCATGGAGGGATGCACAGACCTCTACAGGCTAGACAATGGCAAATGTTTTAAAAATAGAAATATTTTGTAACAACAATATACACTACTGGTCAGTAATTTGGGGTCAGTCCTTTTTTTTCTTTCTTTTTTTTGAAATAAATCAATTATTTTATTCAGCAACGATGTGTTAAAGTGATAAACATTGACAGTAAAGGAGATTTATATTATTTGAATGTGTTTTTATTTTGAATAAATACATTTCTTTTGAACCTTTAATTCATCAATAATATTAGGCAGCAGAACTGTTTCCAACATTCATAATGAATCCTCATATTAGAATGATTTCTGAAGGATCATGTGACACTGAAGACGGGAGTAACGATCCTGAAAATGCAGCTTTGATCACAGAAATAAATGATCATATAAATGCAGGCTTGATGAGCAGAAGAAACTTCTTTCAAAAACTTTACAAATAGTAATGTGTCCAAACTTTTGGCCTGTACTGTATATTTTTTAATTATGATGATCTAAGCGAAGTAAACTATTTCAAAATTGTATGTGTAAAAATATTTTATATAAACGATTACAACATTTACATCAGTTGATTTGTATCGAATACATGACCAGATGAATGATCATATGATATATGAAAAAAAAACTGAAAAATCAAGATAAACAGTACATGAAAACAGACTATTTTAAATGCGTGTTATTACTGATCCATACTGTTTGCATAGGTAAAATATAGCAAAAAGTGTGAAAATATTATGTAACTACATTTAAAATACTAGGTCTGAAATAGGTCTCAAGATAAACTCATTTCCGTTAAAGAATGGAGGAGGATTTGAGAGTAGTGGATGGAAGTGATGTCTGGCATAGGAAAATTGACATCTTCACCCTTTATTCAAATAATATTATATATATACACAGGTATATATATATATTAATTAAGCATATTGCATAGTTTTGCTTGGATTCAATTATTTTATTTGTGATAACGCAATGAAACATGCCAAATTGTGCTGACAATTTTTGTCTGGGCTGAAATTATGAACACATTGCAAAAACAAGAGAAACATCTATGACATATTAACTGAATATGTTGTAGTCAATATATGCTTTACCATGTAAACTTATTTTTTTCTATGCATTTTTGTTTACATAGTAAAATAAAGCCTGTAGTTGTAGTCTGCCTTTTTTGTCAAATAATTTTGTCATTAATCAAGTTTAGTGTTTTGCACTTTCCTCATATTTAAAATATTTACAAAACATAAAATATTGTCCTCATATTTTGATGGTTTAATCAAAACAAATCTCCCCTCCGGACATCACTTTTGCCCACTACTGTATACAGTACAGTATGTTAAGCGAGTTCATTTTCTAGAAGTCTACAGGGACAAATATAACCAGTTTTAGATTTATGAATTTTTAACACATTCTTTCTGCTTGTAATTTATGAATGAGGCCTAATTGGTGGAACACAACTCACAAAATAAATGTCATTAGATAGTGCTGCCACTAACAACAGTTCATCTTTAGCCACTGAGCTGACCGTTTGAGTTCTTGATGATGATTCAGATGAATCATTTGTATTATTGATATCATGGCAAACCCATTTCATTTACAAACTCAGCATTCAATCAGTTCACAACAAGTCCTTGTATTGCCTAACCCCATAAATAAAAAACCAGGGTAAAAAAATGACTATAGATATCAAAGCAGATTGATCAATATCACAGAAAAAAAAAAAAAAAAAAACCTGAATAGAGAGTGACGCCAATTCCGCATTCATAAACAGGGTCAATGTTACTGTCACACCAAACAACATTTAAAAGAAAGAAGAAAAATCCAGTTAACTCACACACGCACACAAAAGAAAAACACACTCGCGTGCGTTCACACATCGCCGCGTCCACTGCACACAAACACAACGCTTGAAGAGTGGAAATCTGCTGCTTAACACACCGAGCGATACCAAATCTAACACATCCTACTCCTGTTTGCTGCGGTGCTGATTGGAAAATAAGCAGCATGTGCTTAAAGTTCCCCCAAAAAAGAAAATTCTGTAATTTACTTGTCCTCGAGTTGTTTAAGTTTCTTTCTTCTGCTGGACATAAAAGAAGATATGTTGAAGAATTTGGGTAACCATTGACTTTCATGATATTTGTGTCCATACTATGGAAGTCAGTGTTGGTTACCAACAAAATATTTTACTCTTCAGAGTAACTTTTCAGTATTCAACAGAAGAAAGAAACTCATACAGGTTTAGAACAACTTGAGAGTAAATGATGACATAATTGTAATTTTTGGGTGAACTATCTCTTTAAACTGTGTATTAAGCATCTTTACACTGCAAAGCCAGCAAAAAACAACAACAACTATACAGGTAAAAACAAAACATGGCTTATTTAACATACAACCCCAAATCAGAAAAAGTTGGGACAGTATGGAATGTGCAAATAAAATAAAAAAGAAGTGATTTCTAAAATTACCTTGACTTGTATTTCATTGCAGACAATATGAACACAAAATATTTCATGTTTTGTCTTCATGTCATTTGTAAATATGCATCCTTTCCTGTCATTCAGACCTGCAACACATTTCAAAAAAAGTTGGGACAGTAAAGCATTTACCACTTTGTAATGTTGCCATTCCTTTTCACAACACTTAAAAGACGTTTAGGGACTGAAGACACCAAGTGATGAAGTGTTTCAGGTGTAATTTTGTCCCATTCTTCCTGCAAACAAGTCTTAAGGTGGGCAACAGTACGGGGTCTTCGTTGTCGCATTTTGCGCTTCAAAATGCGCCACACATTCTCTATTGGAGACAGGTCGGGACTGCAGGCAGGCCAGTCAAGTACCCGTACCCTCTTCCTCCGCAGCTAGGACTTTGTAATGTGTGCAGAATGTGGTTTTGCATTGTCTTGTTGAAATATGCATGGACGTCCCTGGTAAAGATATCTTCTTGAAGGCAGCATATTATGCTCCAAAATCTCTATGTACTTTTCAGCATTAATGGTGCCTTCACAGAAGTGCAAGTTACCTTTGCCAAGGGCACTGACACAACCCCATACCATGACAGACCCTGGCTTTTGGACTTGTTGCTGGTAACAGTCTGGATGATCCTTTTCTTCTTTGGTCCGGAGCACACGGCGTCCATTCCTCCCAAAAAAATACCTGAAATACTGATTCATCTGACCACAGTACACATTTCCACTGTGTGATGGTCCATCCCAGATGCCTCCGAGCCCAGAGAAGTCGACGGCGCTTCTGGACACTGTTAACATAAGGCTTCCTTCCTAACATAAGGCACAGTACAGTTTTAACTGGCATTTGTGGATGTAACTACGTATTGTGGTACTTGACAAAGGTTTGCCAAAGTAGTCCTGAGCCCATGTGGTGATATCGCTTATAGATGAATGACGATTCTTGATGCAGTGCCGCCTGAGGGATCGGAGATCACGGTTGTTCAGCTTAGGCTTGCGGCCTTGTCCTTTACACACTGAAATTCCTCCAGATTCCTTGAATCTTGTAATTATGTTATGCACTGTTGAATGTGAAATATCCAAATCTCTTCCTATCTTTCTTTGAGGAACATTGTTTTTAAACATTTCAATAATTTTCTCACGTATTTGTTGGCAAACTGGCGATCCTCGGCCCATCTTTGCTCCTAAAGGATTAGATCTTTCTTGGATGCTGCTTTTGTACCAAATCATAATTTCAATCACCTGTTGACATCACCTGTTTCAAATCACATCATTATTTAACCCTTTTACCTCATTACTAGCTCTAAATTGCTCCTGTCCCAACTTTTTTTGAAATGTGTTGCAGGTCTGAATGACAGGAAAGGATGCATATTTACAAATGACATGAAGTTGATCAGACAAAACATGAAACATTTTGTGTTCATATTGTCTGCAATGAAATACAAGTCAAAGTAAATTTAGAAATCACTACTTTCTTTTTTTATTTGCGTTTTCCAATCTGTCCCAACTTTTTCTGATTTGGGGTTGTAAATGAAAAGTATTTAATTGCTTGATTAAAATTAGCTAAAGCAACACAAATGCTATACATTTTGTCCTAACTTAATTTGATTGTGTTCAATCCACTTAAATATAAGTCAAATGAAAGTTTACTTAGTCCACTTGTGTTGAGATTACATGAATGATTTGTGTTGCATTAACTGTAACTGCACAGGGATTTTTAGATCCCAGCATGCTTTGCATATGGCTAAATCAAGAGAGAGTAAATGTTGTTATTTGAAATGTAAAAGTGTTATTTTATGTGTTTTTGAGCAAGATGAGAAAGGGAGAGACTTGGGCTGCATTTCCTGATAACGTTGTCTCTTAGCGCGTTACGAAGACTTTAAAGGTATAACTTAACTGAAGGTATACCATTTCTAGGCATGTTCCCCAAACTATACCTTTACGAGGTTGCTTAAAGGTGCACTATGCAATTTTCCGTCCACTAGAGGTCGCCTCTTCAAAACAAAGGCGTACTGTAGTTTGATGACGCCATCAAATAACAGAGACATATCTTGGGACATGTGGTCTTCACCTCACAGCCAGTGGAAAATAGGACACGGGCAGAAATCATGTTCATGGATGCGGTTATTAACGTTACTGTAGTGTGAAGCAGAGCAGGACCGAGTGTTGTGGAGCTGAGCACGGCCGCTGGAGCGATTGTTATACAAACACACGGCTCGCAAGTACTGAGACTTTTATTATGACGGGACACAGTCGCCAGGCGTGCGCACTTCCGCTTTTTCCGGTCATGATTAAAGGTAAAGCAGCTCTGTTTATCATATCAGATACATTTAAGTGTGTTTAAAATGATGTTATGACGTTACTCTGTGCGTTCGCTCGGCGCTGCTGTGACATGTTCACACTGCTAAGAGAAAAGCGCTTCTGCAGAATAAAACCGAGGATAACGCAGATTTGACGCGATTAACAGGCGACTCGCTCAAGCGCTATGCTGAAACGTCCCGGTCCTTAGTTAAAATAGCAACTTCTCACAATTTACAAATAGTTGGAAACATTTGGGTTATTGTAAGTACTCAACTGAACAAACTATATAACACTGACCTAGTGGTTTTTGGATATTTTACTGCAAAAATACTACATAGTGCACCTTTAAGGTATACCTACTTAAATGCGACGTAAGCGGGTGCTGTTCGTGGCAGCGGTGCTGAATTGGCTTATATCGATGGCTCAATAAACGATTATTTAATCTTTCACTGCGTTATGCGAAAAAAGTGTTCTTTATAAAAGAAGCACTTCAGAAATATCTTTAATTTATCACACAAAATTGCAACTAAATTTGACATAATTCTGAAATAAGTGCAGTTGTGCAATAAGTTGAACGAGTAATTTATATTATTACAATATATTTTCCATAGTGTCTTGAATTACGCCACAACCAGGGATGACTGCCCAGCAGCTGCATCACATTATTGTGTAAATAACTAATTTCTGTTATTAGATGGCCTACTCAATAAAAAACGCAACCCACAAAACATATAATCAGCTGATACTGCGGAGAAAAAAGAAAGAAAGAGGAGAGCCACCAGCAGCTGGATTTCAGGGCTGAGGAGGTAACTCCAGTTTGTCTCGACAAAGTTGGTCCAACATCTAAAAGCTGCTGGATTTGCTGTAGTGGCAGGCGAAATTTATTTTGAATAGCAGCTCCTGACATGGTAGCCTGGGGACTAACGTTTTCTTGTATGAATTCGCTGCCTCGCTGCCATAGTTTGACCAAACTCCACAATCATTCTCTTTAAAAAGGCTCCTAAGCCTCTGCTGTCTAAAGGTTTGCCCACTGATGTACCGTTGGATAATATAATTAAAAAGCTAACAACCATTAGTGTAATGACAATTTTTGAATGACAATTTTAATCGTTGCATTAAAAACACACACAAAAAAATGTTTTGAAAAAAAATCAATAGCCTAATTGAACACTGGGTGTATATTACAACTTCGGATTTATATTCATATAGACTGACATGTAAATAAGCTTTTTTTAGCTTCACAGTGTTGGCCACTAGTGGAATTAACTGTTAATAGTGATAAGGTATAGCTAAGAGTGGTCCAGACCAACCTTACGAAAGTATGACTTACAGAAGGTATTCTTAACCGAGATTGTTTCAGGAAACACATATTAACATTAAGGGATACCTTAAAGTATAACTTAATAATGACGTAGTGTTAAGAAGGTTTCGAGAAATCCAGCCTTGATTTAAATCCAGCCTCATTAATGTACTTATTTCTCACAATTCTGAGCTTCTAACTTGCAATTCAGAGTCTCACAATTCTGAGTTATCTATCTCGCAACTCTGAGCTTCTATCTAAATTCAGACTTGTGAGGACGTCAAAATTACCTTTTACAAAAACATTTCTGGGTTGATAACAAGCTAATAAATAAAAAATATTTCTGCACTTGAAAGTTGATTGTTCATTCTTGTGCACAGCTGTCATTAAACAGGACACATGCTTCGTTTCAGGACAGTAGTCAGTGCTTTTCTTAGCCAACCAGAAACATTCTTCACCTGTGAATCATTTGCACATACAGAAAACAATTCTCATCATAAATGTTTGACATACTGCAGCATTGAAATAAGTTATCTAAAAGGCTACAATTGCTTAATGGACCTTTAATTTGACAGTGTAAAGATGCCTGAAGTCATAAATGCTAAAATTGGAGCCATTAGCAGCATCAGGCAAATTGCAAAAATAAATCACCTTTAAGACACATATATGTTGCCGGGCAGATTACATTTTTCCATGGCTAAAATGAGTCCTTGCCAGCAAACATGCAAAAACAACAGGTGTTGGTGTTAAATCTGGCCATAGATGAGTTCAGAGTCTCTAACACACCATTCCTTACTGTCAGTCTCCTGGAGTGACAGGACCTGCTGTGGTGAGGCTATTTTCTGCTGCCCTTTCTATCAAAAAAAAAGAGAGCCTGAGCAACGCTATCAGCAACACATGGCCCAACACTTTAACTCAGTCCTGAACCCTTCATTACCAGTGTCCTGTGAACACACAGGCATTAAAGCACACTATTATGTGTGTAGAGACAAAATGCTTCATTGTAAACTAATTAGAAGCAGTAATGCCTGGCCATAGCCACATCTTAAAAGGTCTTTCGATGTACTCAATTATGCTGACAGTCACTTTACTACACAACTTGCATGTAGTGTAATACTTTACAATAAGTTAACTTAACATTAACTACAGGACTTGACATTAACTTTTTTGCTCATCAGCCACTGTGGCTAGTAGTTTTCCAAAGTTACTGATCCTACTCACCACCATGTCATCTTTTCTTCAGTCGAAAAGAAATTAAGGTTTTCGAGGAAAATATGCCAGGATTTTTCTCTATAGTGGGCTTCAATGGGTACAACGGGTTGAAGGTCTAAATTCCAGGTTCAGTGCAGCTTCAAAGGGCTCTAACATGATCCCAGACGAGGAATCAGAGTCTTATCTATCGAAATGATCTAAAAATCTAAAAATATATACTTTTCAACCACAAACGCTCTTCTGGCTCTGCGCCACGCATTACGCAATCACGTTGGAAAGGTCACACATGACGTAGGGAATTATCGCGGTAGGGCGAAAAACCTCATCTAATTTCTCCTCCAACTTCAAAATCGTCGGACATCATTGCTTTTCCTTTCTCTTTGTGAAGGGCGTTTGCTTTGTAAACACTTGATCTTTCCAACGTGATTATGTAGCGCGGTGCAGTGCAAACATTTGTGGTTAATACATAGTATATGCATTTCTATATTTTTTTGAACATTACCAATTGTTTTCCTTAAAAACCTTAATTTCTTTTCGACTGAAGAAAGAAAGATAGGACAATTCTGAAGAGAACTTCATTATTCTGTTACACATGCATTTTCTTACGTTCACTTAAACCAAAACTGGCTGTGTTTACGTGAATACTCGTCAAGACCGGCATTTTGATATTATTTTGTGTGTATAGGACAGTTTAAGTGCGATGAGCAGAAAAAAAAAAGTAAATTTACTACTGATAGGCGGCTTTATGTGCGCACACTTTGGGTATGAGCTCTAAATCTGTGGGGATGAGTAAAATTGTGCAATACTGTAATCCTACACAGAAATTCAAGCCCTTTAACAGCAACAATATTCATCCAGGACAAATGAAACAAGTGAGCAAGGGGAGGCGGTTTGTGGGTCAGCTCGCTGTCGGAGAAATGAGCGAGCGAGAAAGCGCAGCTGGTATCTGACATCCAGAGCTGAAATCCAACCGCATTTGGCGGGTGTTAATGTCAAGCCCTGGTTATCTAAGATTAATCAATGCTTTAGAAGTGTTTTTATTGTTAGTTCAAGTTCTAACTTTTAATTAGTTTAATCTAATGTAGTTAATTCCTGTTAACAAATGGAACTTTACTGTAAAGTGATCCCACATGTAGTATATAACCATTTTCCTGTTAATGAACTTAATGATTTGTGTGCATGCAGAAACTTCAATGAACAAATGTGTATAAGTATAAAACTTGACCTAATTCCGAGCGCATCATTGTTAAAAATAGCCCGTTACTACGCTGCACAGGCAGCTTTCTAACTACGGGGGTTGCCAGAGGACAGGGCTAATTTAAGGTACTTTGTAAATCACAGAAACAGAGGGGCTGATCTCTCTGGCACACGGATCATGTGTCTCTGAACACCTGTTGTCTCGTGGCCACTCTGAATGTCGTTGTGTACCAAACTGAAGTACAACGCTGCAGCTGTTCTCTTTGTTTCAGTCCTCTGTGGGATATATATTCTCCTTGATCGGTACGAGTAGGGCTGGACGATATGGCCAAAATTCATATCACGATATTTTTCTTAATTTCGGTCGATACGATATAATTCCGATATCGATATGAACTATATAAAAGCTTTAGAAAAAACTACTAAGAACTGCCACAAAGGATGTCTGTACCTACAAACTTCTAAAAAATGTACTTGCCAAGTCTATGAATAGTCCTCCTATAAAACTATATAATATCTTTAGAAATAAAACCAGTACAAATAAATTAATGTTCACCTTTTATTTGTATTTAGCCTTTATATGAAAATATTATTAATATTAATATCTTTAAGTTTAAACTATAACATAGGCTGATTATATTATTCTTAATATAGATTAAACAAAAGTGCTTCAGCCAGGATTCAGCCTGACTCAGAATATTCTAGCGGATGGATCTGCTTCAGATGGTGGATCTGCTTCACAGCGTACAGTGCTCCTGTGCCGCAGACGCAGTTTATTGAGCATTTTCTTTTAAGTTTTAAATTTCAGTGAAGAACAATTCATTACGCTCTATTTTCCATTTATGCAAAACTATAGCATATATTTAATGCTGCATTTATTTAATTAAAAATGCAGTAAACAACGTAATACAGTGAAATATTATTCTGATCTACATCATCTGTTCACTATGTGAATATATAGTAAAGTGTCATTTATTTCTGTGATCAAAGCTGAATTTATCATCATTTCTCCAGTCTTCAGTGTCACTCATCATTCTCATATTAGGATTTGATGCTCAACAAACATTTATGATTATTATCAGTGTTGAAAACAGTTTTGTTGCTAATGATGCTCCTTCATCGCTTTCATATATTGTCGCAATCGTCTGACTGTCGTTGTCACCTTTCAGCTCATAACGATTTGTATATCCAGCTGCAGCTCCAGCGTGACAGTAACGTTAGTTCTACGAATCCGCTTTTGGACTTTCTGTGAGAGAGCGTCCTCCTCATATTTAGATACGAATAAAATGACCGGTCATGCATAGATTATTTTTTGTCTCTGAAATTAAATCTTGATGTATTCACGTTGGTTTCTATGTACACTTGCCCGTGACCTCAAGAAGCACACAATCAACCGAGGTTAGAGAAAGCGGTCTTTAGCGTCCCTGTTAACTTGCCCGCCCTCGCTCCAGGTAACGCCGTTTGGAATCCCGCTCGGAGCGGGTCGACTAGGATCGGTGAGACCCAGTAAAAGTGCGGGGGATGAAAATACACTTTATTAAAAGTGCGGGGGACACGCCGAACCACTTCCACCCCACTGAATTAACGTTAGTGTTTCTCATATCAACTATTTCTTCTCCTTGCTTGTGGAAGTTCGTTCAGTCACATTTGTGTTGCGGTCAGGGAAACTCTTTTTTTAGCTAAAACTTGCCGCATTGGCTCTATCAGCCTACTACTGCTGAGCACTGACTGCGTTTCTGTGGTGTACGTCATCGCGCGAGTAGCCAATCATGTTCTGCTCTTTCTGACGGCTGCGCCCTGAACGTCAGTCAGTGAGGAATGCTGTAATATATTTATCGAAATATCGGAAATGTGTTTAAAAATCATATCACCGTTATTGAAAAAAAATATATCGCGATATATATTGATATTGAATTATTGTCCAGCCCTAGGTACGAGTTGACTAAATCAGCTGTCAGCAGTACAATACAGTAGAATAATGTGGTCTCTTAGGCCCAAATTTTATTTAATTGAAAGAACAAAACACTAAACTTTTTTTTTAGGTATTTATCGGACAAACTGATTTGGACAATGCAAAATAACTGCATTGAAAAACAAAAAGCTCAAAGGAAAAGCATACATCGACTACGACATAATCGGTTATTAATATACTGCTGGTTTTCTCGTTTATGCATGTGATTCACAGTTTCTTTGTATGGCAGCCTGGCCTAAAACGATGTCGGCACCATGTTTTATTGCGTTATCATAAATAAAACAACTGACTCCACGCACAACTATGCAATATGCTTACAAACTCTTCATTAATATTTGAAGAAAGGGTGAAGACGTCTACTTTCATAGGCCTGACATCACTTTTAGCCACTACTGCAACGCTAGAAAACATTGATAATATTTGGTTTTGTTGTGTTATTTATACTTATTATTATAGTATCTAGACTTTAACTCCATTAAATTGAATTTAATTGAATGTCCAGTTAAACACTTTTTGTAAGACACAAAATTGGCGCTAATGTTTCTGGTCTTAGTCACTACAGAATGACTGTAAGCAAATTAATTACTCAATGTCTATTTTTCACAAAGAGGTTTATGGAAAAGTGAATGTAAGACTGTCAGGGGAAAAGACAAACGATTCATTAGTAAAATAAAAGAACAGAGGCACATGAGATACACTGCAACATGCAAGCCATGAGTTGTTTTGAGGGTGCGCCAGTCAAGAAAGACAAACTTTAACCACCTTCAACAACAGAACACTGAAACGTCTGTTCAAATGAATAAAAATCAGTAAGAACAAGCTGTGCACAATCATCAAGAAAATGGAAAAAGGCGTTCCCAGCACCCCAAGACAGAGATACGACCGAATCCCCACGTCCTACTATACACTCATTGCTATTAAAAACACACGGTTTAGCTATGAAAACCACTTCAGACAGGTCCAAACGCACACAAAAGCTACTCTCCAAAAAAAAAAACAACAACGTCCATGCAAGCTAATCACCATTTGAGAGTGTACGTGTTTGAGTCTACTGGTACAGCTTATGAATTCTGACTTTGTGCAGCTCGTTCACCTCTTAGGTTATGTTAACCGAAAGCGAGCCTGTCAGATCAGAGAGAGACACATTACATTGAGTCACTCTGGAAAGAGGAAGAGACAGACGTAGACTTTTCAGGAGTTGACAACAGTGCAAATAAAACACACACAACAACCACAAAGATAAAAAGGCACACGCACACACCTCATAACCTGCCGGAAAGGGGGAGGATACAGTAATGGGGAATGATCATCCTCACTATCTCTATGACAAAAGGAGAACAACATTTTATAACACAGGACTCGGTCAAAAATGCACAGAATTCAACACAATGATCCTATACAGAATATTGCAACATGTAGCAATATGATATTGTTGATCATCACACATTTATCTTTAAAGGTGAAGTGTGTTATGTTTGAGCATCACCAAATGGAATTGCAAAAATAACGACATCTTTAAATCATGGCATCGGGTCAATGTTACTCCCTAACAAACAAAAATACATTCTATATATGTTATACTAGCATTCTGATTAAAGGGTTAGTTCACCCAAAAATGAAATTTGTGTCATTAATGACTCACCCTAATGTCGTTCCACACCCGTAAGACCTCCGTTCATCTTCAGAACACAGTTCATATTTTATATTTAGTCCGACAACATATCTAAGTGTATGGACACTATACTGTCCATGCCCAGAAAGGAAATAAAAACATCATCAAAGTAGTCCATATGTGACATCAGTTAGTTATCAGTAACCTCAAATAAAGATTCAAATGGTTATGAATCATCGGATTGATTCATGATTCGGATCACGTGTCAAACTGCTGAAATCATGTGACATTGGCGATCCAAATCATGAATCAATCCACTGATTCATGACCATTTGAATCTTTATTTGAGGTTTGAAAACAAACCCAGAAGAGAAGACAATGCTGAATAAAGTCGTAGTTTTTGTTATTTTTGGACCAAAATGTATTTGCGATGCTTCAAGAGATTCTAATGAACTAACTGATGTCTCATATGGACTACTTTGATGATGTTTTTATTCCCTTTCTGGACATGGACAGTATAGTGTGCATACACTTAGATACACTCTCGGACTAAATATAAAATATCTTAAACTGTGTTCTGAAGATGAACGGAGGTCTTACGGGTGAGGAACGACATTAGGGGGAGTCATTAATGATATCAATTTCATTTTTGGGTGAACTAACCATTTAAGTCATTTCTAAATGTTCCATGAACATTCAAAATGTCCAGTTGTTATTTGATTCACACAAATGTTAAGGGAACTTTTCATTTTAGCATTTTTCAAATTTATGGGAACTCTGAACAAATGTTCTATTAATGTTACTAGAAGAACGTTTGTTCATAACTTTGAGTGAATGTTGGTAAAACGGCAAAGTTCTGAGAAGGCTCCCTTTAAACTGAGTGTGTCGTGATGCTCAAATAAACAGATCAATGGGAATCAATCTATGAATTATTTACTTATAGTGACTTTTGAGGTGTGAAAAGAACGCAAACATCACCTTTAAAGAAAGGCAACGGGACAAATTTGTCTAAGAATATTCCAATATCGTATTTTTACATAAAATAATGCAAATAAAGGATAGAAGGCCTAAAACTATTCAAACTACACAAAAAATACAGTCATCTATAGTATTGTCACACTTACCCATAAGGCCGTTGGATAAACGTTGGGTGTATTTGAGGGACACCAAAAGAAAATCCTGTAGAAAAAGATAACCTTATTGCATTTATTATTATTTTCATTATTCAAGAAAATTGCATACAATGACCAATATTATTATTTTTTAAAACAAGAACATTCATATTAATTTGATTATAAAAATGATCATATGTATGCTATCAAAACATTTTTCAAATGTTTTTTTTCCTGATGATAATCCTGATGTGACAATTATTCAAGCATTACTATATTCTGTATATAATCTCAGATTACATATTTTTCTTAGTTAGAAACCAACATGTGATGCTCCGTGCCATTAAGCTTGTCTATATTTCTGGGTTTATGATATTCTACATAAGTCCGCCAACAGCGTGAAGCTTTCGGGACCCTCTTACCTGGCTGCATGATCCGTGGTTTGGCCCCCAGGTACGCCAGGTTAACGTTGGCTTTCCTACCATCTATGATGGGGTTTGGGTCCTTACAGGCTCTTTCTGCTGCAGCTCGATCAGCCATCGTCACCTACACACACATGAAAAGAGGAACACAGCAGCATTTTCAATGATGTTCCATTAGAATGGGACGTGTTGAGTGTTTAATATTATGCTAATATTCTGAGTATTTAATATTAAGTGACTTCAAGCAGTGTTGGGTAAATTACTCAAAAAAAAACAAAAAACATCACTAACTACGATTTACATCTTCAACAGTATAATTAGATTACTCTACCAACTACTAGGATACATTAAAAAACATACATTTTATAATTAGACGTTAAATCCACTATTGTTTTTATATAGAATTGTTCTATAGTCCATTCAGAATTTAATGCAATTACATCAGAACCAATTAAATTACAGAAAAAAGTAAGAGTAATCCCGTACATTACTTTTTCAAGGAAAAATTAATTAAATGACAGAAATTATTACAATTAATGTGGGCCACGTAATCTGATTACTTTTTTTAAGTAACGAGTAAAGTAATGCACGACTTTTACAAATAAGTAACGCACACAAGTCACTTTTTTTGCCTCGTTTATTGACTAACAAACTCTTCCCCATGTTGAGAATCACGAATAAGTGAAGAGGTGTGCAGAAGTGCGCTGTGTAAATATCATGGTTATTATAATAATAAAAATGCTTTTTATTTATAATGCGCTTTTCTTAAACCCAAAGCGCTACAGAAAGATAAAACAAAAAGCAACAATAGGAACAATACAAAAGTTAAAATAAAAACAACCTTAAATAAATGCGTCTTTAGTTCTAGACTAAATGTGAGCAGGGATTTACTCATCTCACCAGCACTAAAACATGTTAAATATTCCTCAAAAGGATTTTTGTTGTTGTTGAAAAAACATGAAATTTTATTTAATTCACTTTATTTAATCTCACTTTATTAACCAATGTCTTTGCTGCTGACCTTTGACGATCGAATTCAACCATATGAATAAGAAAAAATGACTTGAATAAAGTATTTTCATTTTATTTTATATATTTTTTTAAATTAAAAAACAAACAAGGAAACACCGACCAGGTGTGAAACCGTAACGCCAAAGTAACGTGACATTACTTTAACGTAAAAAATAACTAAGTAATTGGTTACTTTTTTTGGGGAGTAACGTAGGCAGTATTGTAAAGCAGTAGCTAGGCTACTTTTAAAAGTAACTTCCCTCAAAATTGACAAAGTGAATCTACATATAGACAATTTAGATAGATAGACAATTTAGATAGATAGACAGATAGATAGATAGATAGATAGATAGATAGATAGATAGATAGATAGATAGATAGATAGATAGATAGATAGATAGATAGATAGATAGATAGATAGATAGATAGATAGATAGATAGATAGATAGATAACTTACGAAACCATAACCTCTGGATTTTCCAGTTTGTCTGTCAGTAATGACAACAGCTTCCTCGATTTCTCCAAACACTTCAAAGTATTTTCTGAGGCTGGAGTCTGTGGTGTGATACGGAAGACCTCCGACGAAGATCTTGGTGTATGTGGTGTCCTTCTGAGAGCTGTGCATCATCCTCACGACGGGTCGCGCGCAGTTCAGCCAAACAAACAAACAGTGCAAAAGTTTCGCTACGACTGGTTCAATAAATAACAACTCGTATTCCTGGAAGGTATAAGTAACAGAGGTATGTTACAGAGCGCCAAAGATTTGATATGAGGTAGAATAAACCACAGCAAACGTGCGCGTCTGTCAGGAGAGGGAAATTAACATGCCATATGGTTTTGGTGGCTCTCACTCACACGCGGACAAACTCCGCCCATTAACATGTTTACCCCACCCACAATGCATATTTACCACGCCCACTCCCTGGGAATGCTTTTCCCTGACAGAAGTGACTACACTTATTGCTTACTCACTTTCATGTGACTAATACTTTTGTAGTTTAAATTTCAGAATATTTTTAGTGCCTGTTGCCAGACCAAATCATCTTATTTTAACTGCAGCAATGATTTAATGCTTTGTAATTCCTCTCTAATAATTATTTGAAGGAAAGCTTATCAACAAATGAATAGTCATGTTGTTCAGAAACAGGTTTGTTATTTTTTACAGGTATGTTTTGTGGTAAAAAAAAAGAAAAAAAGAAGTTATATTAGAGGGAACTTTGTAGTTATTGGTATGTTCTGTCACTTAGCTCCAAGGGTTTAATTCCCTAAACAAAACGCGAGTTCCTTTAGAAAGTTTAGATAAAAGCATCTGGCAAATGCATAAATGTATGCTGTATTCCAGTGAAGTCCTTTACAGTATTCAGAGTCTATTATTGCAAATGTTATCTGCTTCAATCTGACACAATGACCCAGGAACTTAACATGATAATGCAGGTCAAAGTTCAGACTCAGAGTTAGGCAACCTAATTCTTGTGATAAAGAGATAAAATCTGCCAGTCTGAACACAGTTAGTACCGAAATGCACACCATGGTAGCCATTTCCTTCAACAAACTATTAATTCATTATTTTAAGAAAATGAGCTTGTCTTTTAAAATTGTTGTGATTGCGTTGCATGGGTGTAAACCTGAATGCTAATGCTCTGAATTCAGTTGTGCAAAGTTGCATTGTCCATTTTTTCTGGTGAATTACATTGTAGTTGAAGATTATTGGTGTAAAAAATACAAGATAATCAGTGAATAAATGTATGGGCTGAGGTTTTGGTGTTCAAATGTAACAATACAGCACCAAAGGTGGAGAAACACTGGTTGCTATATTTTGCAAGATCATGTTTTTAAATGAACAGTTCAGATGAGCACACCTCTCTGAAAAAACAACCAATAATATGTCATGCAAAGAAAGTACACACAAAAAACAAGTGTTTGTAAAAGTTCTGTAATCTACAACATATTTGTACCAGCATCTGCAGAGATACAATATAAATACAATTCTGTACATTTTATAATATTGTAAATACTATGTTCATACATTTTATGTACAGCTCCTTGTCAAGGAGAGCAGCTTTGTTTTCTTTTAAGTAAGGTCTTGGGTTTTTTATTTTACCATCTCCAATGACAGCATTAGTATTCACTTCTTAAGAGATCCACAGTTCTTCAGGTAAAACAGAGCAATAAAAACAGCACTGGTCATGGCACTAAAAATACTAGCATTATTCAGGCTATGTCCCATTCCCCGATATTGCCCGTCTCCCATTTATACCTATAAAAAAACCTTAATATTGGCTTTAGTATCACAAACTAATAAAATCTTACTTAATCAAACACACATGGATTTAAATGCTCAAAAGCTTCATTATTAGGCAGGTAAACCTAGAAGTCGACTATCTAAAAAGTCCCCGTCCATGTGGGGCTTGTGTCAGTACTTTAGGGCATTTCTGGTCTATAGCCAGATCAGATTATCGCCATTTTTGCAATAATACCGGCAAGGGTCTGATAAGAAAACAAGGTGCTCTCCGCATTAGGTGACCACAAGAGTTAGCCACTTCTGTCAACCTCCTGAGAAGTGTCAAATCAGTATCTAAGAATGCGTACAAACGTGTGCATTATGTAACTTAATGTGCATCCAGGATAAGTTACTCCAGTGCAAGCTTTCAGACAGCTCTGTTAATAGAAATATCGGCAGTCCTTCAACAGTTACAGTACTCAACAAGCCAATTACGTAAGCCAACAGGCTTGCCGCCGTTCAAAATACCATTAAAAAATAATCAACCACAATTTCGAATTTCCGATGGACACATGGCCTTCCAATCAGAAATATGGCACTTAGCATATTAGCATAAATCGGTCAAACAAATATTAAAGTACACAAGCATAAAACACATGTCGCCAAAGTAAGTTTGCACAGCAGATTTGAAAGGCTTTGGTAATACCTGATATAATCACACAAACAAAAATGTTCATAAACAGTAGTACATTCTTACCTAGAACAGACATCCTAATCTCAAACTCACTCAAAGTATATGCCTTTTTTTGATTAATACATTTAGTCATATAAGAAGTGGTAAATTAATGAAGATGGAAATTAGTATTTCAGCTATATCAAAGCTAAAATGATATACAAAACACGTTTGTGCAAGTGTGCAACTCTCGACATTCAAAGATGATACTGAAATAAGCCTATCACTTAAAGGGAGAGTTCACCCAAAAGAGAAAATGTTGTCATAACTCACTCATCCTCAAGTTATTCCAAACCTGTATGAGTTTCTTTTTTCTGTTGAACACAGAAGAAGATATGTTTTATGTCGGCAACTAGACAGTTTAACAACAGAAAAAACAGATGGTGCAAAAGGGTTGTAGCTAGTCTTTTGATGAGTCATTGGTGTGTTTTAGGCGTAACATTATAAACCAATAAGAGTCTCATCTCCCAATCCCTTTAAAAGCCAGTTGCACTTGCACCATGGCAGACTCGCTATTTACGAGCAGAAAAAAAAGACTAAAAGCTTCTTCGGAGAGGAATCCTTTTTTTTTTTTTATATTTAAAAATATTGTGCGCTGCTGCGTGTTCCTGTGTGTGTAATAAGCAGAGTGTACACGAGTTGTGCACCTGCCTATACACACATAACTAACATGCCAATTAAATAACAAAAAATACTATGTACATTTTTGTTGGTCAATAGAGCAGTCGTTTTCAGTTCCTCAAAACAGCAATGTGCCAACAATGCGCCTGAACACACCTCGTTTTCAGACCATGAGTGAACAGATGGGCTAGAGTGCATTTGCTATTTAAACAATATGGTGGTGGACATGAAAATGGTAACGTGTCGGGCTGAAACTAGCAAAGAACACTTGCATCATGCCTGGCATCGCATTGTGCCAAGTGTAGTGTCGTCAACTGTTTGATTACAAAACATTCTTCAAAATATCTTCTTTTGTGTTCAACAGAAAAAAGAAGCAGGATTGGAACAACATGAGGGTGACTAAATGATAAAAATAACTTTTTTTGGGTTGAACCATACCTTTAAACACATACAGGTAGTGTTTATTGCCACAGAATAAGAGGAATCAACAAATCTCTGATGTGACAAACAAATCAAAAGGATGGATTTTGTTAGCACTCGGTTTATCCAGGCGGTTGCTGTTGCTGGTGCTGGTGTCAAAGGGATCGTCTACCAACTATTGGGTCAATTTTCCTGCCCCTAATGGAGCACAGATTGAGGTTCTGTGTCTATGGACGGAGGCCCTCGAGTCAAACAGGATGGCTTCACGAAGACGCCATGACCTTTGGCGCACCGGAAATACACCCTTCCTTGAACCGTGCCATTGTGCTTGCCTTTGGAAGGATGAAAAAGGTTTAAGGTTACAAGGATTTTGAGTTGAGATTCAGCTTCAAAGAACAAGTCGTTTCACTTACCTACAGCAAGGTCCAACTCCACTCCAACCCAGATGCCTTTGGCGAACTCTACCCCTCCAACATAGTGCACCATCCCACTGCGTTTGCCCACCCACACTTGCTCACCGGGGGCCATCCAGTCCGGCAACTGAGCAACTGGTGTGTTCTCGTCCTCACTAGAATCCACCGAGAGTTCTGCATCTTCAAAGAACTCGAGTTCTCGAGTTGCTTCCAGCTCTGGGTTGGCGTAAGGTACAGGAACACTGGGAGACTCTTTTCCATTGTGGAGATGGCACTGGGACGGAGGATCCTTGTCTTGTTTTTTTGCTGGGGGAATGGATTCTGCCTTCCAGCTGAAGTTACAGAGGTCGTCTACCCAAACACCATCATCTGCACTCTTGAAGTCTGTGAATTCCTGGCTGACACTCAGCATACATTTTCGGGGAAGCGGAGGGGAACAGTCCCGGTCGGTGCAGAGACGGGAACAGTGCTGAGCGGGAACAGTCTGGGATGGACAGGATGATAGTGAGGAAACGGTAGAGCTTCTGGAAGGGTGCAACCCTCTTCCGTGCTCCTGAGGGTCTGCGGCTTCTCTGCTGTTGAACTGGTCGCAACTATCACTGCCGCCGAAGAGCACATCGGACAATGTGGCATTTGAGGCACTGTGGGAGAAGTAGCCGCTTGTGCAGCTGCTGGTCGTCGGACTACGGGACACTTCTTTTTCCGCAACACGTGTCCCAGATAACGCCCCAATCCCGGGTGCTAACTCCCCCTGCGTGCATACAGTCCCCCCCTGGGTCTCAAGACTGGCGTTGTACACCTCAAAGTTGGCAAAATCCTCTGGGATATAAGGCTTGAAGTTTTGGAGCTCTAGAGACCCGAGA
Source organism: Pseudorasbora parva (assembly GCF_024679245.1). Classification (NCBI taxonomy): domain Eukaryota; kingdom Metazoa; phylum Chordata; class Actinopteri; order Cypriniformes; family Gobionidae; genus Pseudorasbora; species Pseudorasbora parva. The sequence continues at coordinate 6,610,438 of NC_090178.1, read as the reverse complement.
CCTTGAACACTGGAACGGTTGAAGTCTGAATCCATGTCGTGATCCTCCTCCTCTGAATCCTAACAAATCATCAATTATCAGACATGAAAACAAACAGCAAAGCAGATCAGGAGTGACCCTTTTTACAAAAACCTGAAGCACATTTACTACTTGCTCTATTAAAGGGGTGGTTGCATGCGATTTCACTTTTTTAACTTTAGTTAGTGTGTAATGTTGCTGCTTGAGCATAAACAGTATCTGCAAAGTTACAGCGCTGAAAGTTCAATGCAAGAGGAGATATAGTCTTTTAAATTTACGGCAGTTTATTGCCTACAAAAACGGCCGGTTTGGACTACAACGAGCTTCTTCCTGGTCTGGTTTGGTGGTAAAAAAAAAAAAAAAAAGTATTAAGACATGTTATGCTGCGCCCCCATAAACACAACCAAGCCTAGAAAAAAACCATGGAACCATCCCTTTAACTCTTTCCCTGTCAAAAAAAGAAAGAAAAAAAGTTGCCAGCCAGCATTTTTGACCATTTTCACAAACATTTCATGGCCCACAGAATATTTTGTTGAGTGAATATCTGAACATGCAATATATCAAACGAAAAAACAGACCCACTGATTTTAAACAAATATATATATATACACATTTTATATGTGCATGAATTGGTACATTTAAATGGTTGTACAATGACGTAGTCTTTGACAAAAATGTGTTTTTCTCAGCTTTTTGCTCAGAATATATATATATAAAAATATATATAAAAACACATTTTTGTCAAAGACTACGTCTGGATCAGATTCAGAATGATGATCAAAACACTAATAAAGTAGATTGAGTTTATCATTATCCCTAATTCTTGCACAGTCCTATAACTCATTCTGGGTTAACATTTAAATCAGTAACATCAGGCAGTTTTGATATACACTATTGCCAAAAGTATTGGGACACTCATCTCAAATCATTGAATTCAGGAGTTCCGATCACTTCCATGGCCACAGGTGTATAAAATCAAGCACCTAGGCATGCAGTCGCTTCTACAAACATTTGTTAAAGAATGGGTTGCTCTCAGGAGCTCAGTGAACTCAAGTGTGATAACGTGATAGGTGTCTATTCTGGAAATTTCCTCACTAGTAAATTTTCCACGGCCAAACTGTTACTGTTATTATAACAAGGTGAACACAAAAGGGAACAACAGCAACACAGGTAAAGTTTAAAATCACATTTGTTTAAAATCAGTGGGTCTGTTTTTTTGTTTGATATCTTGCATGTTCAGATATTCATACAACAAAATATTCTGTGGGCCATGAAATGTTTGTGACAACAGCAATAAAGGTCAAATATAAGAAATACGGCATTTAAAAAAAAAGTATCAAGACATGTTATACTATGCTCCATAAACACAACCAAGCCTAGCAAAGAAACACAGAATCACCCCTTTAATATATAGTCAATATCACTGTTCACATCTGGTGTAGGCATGGTGTAAACAGAGATTATTTGTTTGTAACTAGCAGTGTGATATGTGAAGTGCTGCAGTCAGTGAGTTAAACACAAGCTGATTCATGCACACATTCAGCACATAAGTGGGATGGGATACAATGAGATGCAATTAATGTTGAGATGATAATGTTGACAATGATGAGACATCATCATAAGCTTCACTCAAACAGAAGCTGTTTTAAAGGAAAGCAATGCAGATTTTCAATGTTCCTGGACATCTGTATGAGTTGTTTGCCTGTGTATGTAATGAATTTGGTTCTGAGACCTCAGAAAAACAGCAGGCCCAGTCTCTTAGTTTTAATTTGTGTTATGAATGTGTTCATGTTTAGTTCAGGTTAATACACTGCAAAACAGGATTTTCTTACTTAGTATTTTTGTCTTGTTTTTCAGTAAAAACATAGTTTTTTTTTAAATGAAGATACATTTACTTACGAAGCAAAATGTTTTCTGAACAATCAAAATGAAGTGAATTTTTTCCTTAAAACATTGAAAAATATCTGTTATATTAAGTTTATTGTATTACCCTATTGGCAGATGTTTGTTCTTCTTTTAAGCTTAAACTCACTTAATTTTTATATATTTTCAGAAAACAAGACCCCTAGGGCCCTACTTTCAGCTTTGATTTGATCGCAGGGCCCTACTTTCAACTACGATTTTATCGCATGGTCTGAAGCGCATGGTGCAGGTGCACTTAGGGTATGTCCGAATTCACTTTTGCTGGTTTAACAACAGAAATAAAGGTTGTTGCACTAGGCACATGGTCCAAAACTTTTGTACCTAGTCTCTTAATGAGTCATGGGTGTGTTTTTGGGCGGAAGGTGCCACAAACCAATCAGAGTCTCATCTGCAATTCCCTTTAAAAGCCAATTGCGTTTGAGCCATTGCGAAAGTTTTTGTTTACATGGTTGAGCATATGTCAATATGTTAATATGTTTATTGCGTCAAGTGCAAATATATATATATATATATATATATATACATGGAGAGGGAGATAGATTTTTTAAATGTTTTTAAAGAAGTCTCTTTTGCTCACCAAGGCTGTATTTATGTTATTAGAAATACAAAAAAGCTGTAATATTTTGAAATATTATCAAAATATAAAAAAACTGCTTTCTATTTGAATATATTTTAAAATGTAATTTATTCCTGTGACGCAAAGCTGAATTTTGAGCATCATTACTCCAGTCTTCAGTGTCACATGATCCTTCAGAAATGAATCTATAATGATGATTTACTGCTCAAGAAACATTTATGATTATTATCAATGTTGAAACATTTAAAAATTAAAATGTGTAAAACAACTTTTTAGGATTCTGTGATGAATAAAAAGTTCAAAAGAACAGAATTTATCTGAAATATAAAGCTTTTGCAACATTATAAATGTCTATAATGTGACTTAATCAATTTAATGCATCCCTGCTAAATAAATGTATTCATTTCTTTAAGTTCTTTCCCAAAAAAATAAATTAAATAAAATTCTTACCGACCCAAAACATTTAAATGGTCGTACAGTGTTACAAAAGCTTTTTATTTCAGATAAATACAGGTTGGAAATAAGTTTATGTGCTATCTGACAGCACACAGATGTACAAATATTACTGCGTTTTAACAGGGCCCTGCCTAGTAATACTAACTTGTATGCGTGTGCACGCCTGTCGATTTAGCAACATGCATCAAATTGGTTATGCGTGTGTTCACTTACAGCAGCGTGTGGCAGTGTGTGAGTGAGATCAGTGCTGAGCCTGGGCTGTCTGTGATTGGCCCTGCTGCTGATGATGTCACTGCTGCTATGGCCCTCGCTCTGGGCCCTGGGTCTGGACCAGGGGCCGGTGGGGCCCAACACGCTGCTCTCCACAAACCAACGCATGCTCTGCAATCAGGTCACAATAGCACACTTCACACGGGCCATGCAGCACAGCCAACACTCACACAGGCTGTTGAGTTAAACAAGTGATCACATGTAAGGCAGGCGAGTGCACATGCGCTTGATGAGGTCGGCAGCCATAGATTCAAGAACAGTAAAGGAATAGTTCACACAAAAGCTCATGAGATTCACAAAATCAGATGTTTGTACAATGTCAGAGCTACTCTTTTCCATACATTGCTAGTAGATGGTGACTTAAATATCTCATATAGACGGCTGACACTTCACTCAGGGTTAATATTGTTAATTAAAACTAAAATTATTATTAAAAATGTTGTTAATTTAAATAAAGCTGCAATAAAACAAAATAAAATAAATATTAGAGGAAAAACTAGATTTTATATCAGTTAGATGCCAAGCCAGCATTTCAAAAGTTTAGTTTTGAAGCACAAAAATTACCAAATGGAAATTAATAAAAGCTATATTGGAACTGCATAATAAGCAAAATATATTATTTTTTAATTAGCATTTTTTTATTATAAATAATACTGGATTGGAATGACCTGAGGATAAGTACACAAAGACAGTACATTTACATTTTTAGGTGAACTATTGCTTTAAACTCATACTTCTAGGTAATAGGTTCAGTATCTGTACAGGTCAGTCTGAATACATTTGTGGCTGTATAAATGAACAGGCTTGAGGGACTGAAGCATGCTGGGTACAGGGTCTAAAAATTACCTCCAACACCATCTAAACGGGGACGAATTAAGGGACTTCACAAGCAATAAATATTCCTCACTGAATAAAAATATATATTTTGTATTAGTTTTATTCCAATAATATACTTCTCCTCATATTTTCATTTGGGGGGTTAATTCATCTTTAGCAGACAGTTTTGTATGACGAAGCAATTCAAAGCAGAAATCATCTTTATTTCATAATGAAATCTTCAGCCAATTGGTGAATAACTCATTTTGACACATTTGTATTAATTTTGGATCCTGGCTGAAGCTTCTCTGTAGGCTGGGAGACACTTCATGCGCTTTTACTGATCAGATCAAACCTTTTCGGTTTTTCCATTTACACTACTGTACATGCAAAGTCAGCATAGTTCACGTCAACAAAAGCCACAGATATGACCTGCATTTTATCTATCATCAACTAATTTCAAGATCAAAGACCACAATAGAAGAGAGAGCTATTAGCTGATGATAAATAAAACGCTGCTCATATCTCATGCTTTCGTTGATGTGAGCGCCATTGGTTTTGCATATAGTGTGAGTACTAAAGATCAGATTTATATTCGTTTTGCACAGACTCAATTATGTAGCCATGTGTAATAAAACAGTTTTAACAAATCAGATACATAGCTATCCAAACAGTAAAAACACATGAAGTGACCAGGTGTAAACAGACACTTAGAAACCTTTTATAAGGCATCAGAGCCTTGAATCATTGTCATGTCATAAAATATAATGAAAGTGTGTGTTTGTGAGAATGTGGAGGGTGGAAACACAATATGAGTGATGTGTGAGAATGAGACATAATGAGAACGAAGCATCGTGTGTTTGTGTCTGTGTGTCACCTCCTGTCCCAGAAGTGGCTTCGATTCCAGAGAACGCTTAACTTTGTTCTCCTCCTTCACTGGCATGAGAGATTTGAGGAACTTGGGCGGTTGAGGTGACAAAACTTTAAACGGACTCGAGTTGAAGAACGTCGGACTCTCTGGTACCGACCCTGGGGAGAAAATTAGCATTAAATGATGCATGAGGCTGTTTAAACGTGCTATAAAGAAAAAATGATAACATATGACATGACGAAAATTGAGAAACTAGCATTCCAACCCTTTTAAAAATAAAATGAAAAATACAAAATAAATGTTATTAATATTATTAATTTTATCAATACATTAGAGTTATTAATAGTAATAATTATCATCATAATCATACCTCTTATTAAATTATATATTTGTTTATTTTTTAGAAGTGTTGAAGTAACATTAAATATATATATATATATAGAGAGAGAGAGAGAGAGAGAGAGAGAGAGAGAGAGAGAGAGAGAGAGAGAGAGAGAGAGAGAGAGAGAGAGAGAGAGAGAGAGAGAGAGAGAAAATCAATGTTAAAGGGGTGATAAATTGAGAAATCAACTTTCCCTTGAGCTTTTGATATATGATGTCATGGTAATATGGTCACGGTCATAGTAATATACGAATATCCTTTAAGTTTCAGAGCTGAAAACTTCCTTGTTAGTCAAAGAAAAGCTTTTATAGACACCAGACCAGAAAACGATCTTCATTCTTACATCATAGTGTGATGAAACCACCTCTACAGAACGTCTAATTCAGTAGCCTCGCTCACCGACTAATGGAACGTGTGTGTGCGCGGTTTGTGCATATATCGACCGATCGTGCGGGCTGTGTGTAATATAAAAATAATAGTCCAATCAATCGCGGGTGGATGAGAAATAAATCATTGTGTTTGTTTGAAAAAGACGTTTACGAGCCCTGTGATCGAGAAAATCATTCCGGTTGTCGCTTTCATATAGCCTGACAAGCCAGACCTACATCAAGATGTTTGGTCTGGAAACTCACCATTGACAGCTCAATCCGAGGGGCGGGCGACTCTATACACGATGTGATTGGCCTGACCAGAGTTTGGTTTTTAAAGCTCAGAAGTGAATTGGGAGCTGCTAGACGACACTCACGGCAGATTAGATTTGCTGGCGCTAAGGTGCGTCTAGATTTCTAGGCTAGCTTTCACAACAATCTGACAGCGGAGCTGAAGCTCATTAAATATTCAAATCTCATCCAATCCTAGCCGTGGGCGTTTACTTCCAAGTCTCCAGTGCGGCACGCCCATCAAAACCCAAGCGTTCAGGAGAGAGCCTCAAAACCAGTGTAGAAAATAGCCTATTACTTGTTAGTTATGATGTTTTTGAATGTAAAAACTACACAAACGTCATTAGTTGACCTCAGACAACAGTATAAATTAAAAAAAAAAAATATATATATATATATATATATTAGTGCTGTCAAATCGATTATTTGCAATTAATCACATTTAACATAAACGTTTGTTTACATAATATATATATATATATATATATATATATATATATATATATATATATATATATACACACATACATATACACACACACACATACAGGGAGTGCAGAATTATTAGGCAAGTTGTATTTTTGAGGATTAATTTTATTATTGAAAAACAACCATGTTCTCAATGAACACAAAAAACTCATTAATATCAAAGCTGAATATTTTTGGAAGTTTTAGTTTTTAGTTTTAGCTATTTTAGGGGGACATCTGTGTGTGCAAGTGACTATTACTGTGCATAATTATTAGGCAACTTAACAAAAAACAAATTTATACCCATTTAAATTATTTATTTTTACCAGTGAAACCAATATAACATCTCAACATTCACAAATATACATTTCTGACGTTTAAAAACCAAACAAAAACAAATCAGTGACCAATATAGCCACCTTTCTTTGCAAGGACACTCAAAAGCCTGCCATCCATGGATTCTGTCAGTGTTTTGATCTGTTCACCATCAACATTGCGTGCAGCAGCAACCACAGCCTCCCAGACACTGTTCAGAGAGGTGTACTGTTTTCCCTCCTTGTAAATCGCTCATTTGATGATGGACCACAGGTTCTCAATGGGGTTCAGATCAGGTGAACAAGGAGGCCATATCATTAGATTTTCTTCTTTTATACCCGTTCTTGCCAGCCACGCTGTGGAGTACTTGGACGCGTGTGATGGAGCATTGTCCTGCATGAAAATCATGTTTTTCTTGAAGGATGCAGACTTCTTCCTGTACCACTGCTTGAAGAAGGTGTCTTCCAGAAACTGGCAGTAGGACTGGGAGTTGAGCTTGACTCCATCCTCAACCCGAAAAGGCCCCACAAGCTCATCTTTGATGATACCAGCCCAAACCAGTACTCCACCTCCACCTTGCTGGCATCTGAGTCGGACTGGAGCTCTCTGCCCTTTACCAATGCAGCCACGGGCCCATCCATCTGGCCCATCAAGACTCACTCTCATTTCATTAGTCCATAAAACCATAGAAAAATCAGTCTTGAGATATTTCTTGGCCCAGTCTTGACGTTTCAGCTTGTGTGTCTTGTTCAGTGGTGGTCGACTTTCTGCCTTTCTTACCTGTCTTTGTCTCTGAGTATTGCACACCTTGTGCTTTTGGGCACTCCAGTGATGTTGCAGCTCTGAAATATGGCCAAACTGGTGGCATCTTGGCAGCTGCACGCTTGACTTCTCTCAGTTCACGGGCAGTTATTTTGCGCCTTGGTTTTTCCACACGCTTCTTGCGACCCTGTTGACTATTTTGAATGAAACGCTTGATTGTTCGATGATCACGCTTCAGAAGCTTGGCTATTTTAAGACTGCTGCATCCCTTTGCAATATATCTCACTATGTTTGACTTTTCTGAGTCTGTCAAGTCCTTCTTTTGACCCATTTTGCCAAAGGAAAGGAAGTTGCCTAATAATTATGCACACCTGATATAGGGTGTTGATGTCATTAGACCACACCCCTTCTCATTACAGAGATGCACATCACCTAATATGCTTAATTGGTAGTAGGCTTTCCAGCCTATACAGCTTGGAGTAAGACAACATGCATAACGAGGATTATGTGGTCAAAATACTCATTTGCCTAATAATTCTGCACTCCCTGTATATTATATATATATTTATATATATCCAATTAATTAATTAACAAACAATCTAATATTTTTTTAACTACAGTAACAGATTGTTTAAAACAAGAATGCTTGCTTCAAAACATGTTTGTCTTTGAAATCATCCCAAAGTTGACCATTAGTCATGCACTTACCATGATTCTCTTTGTTTTTAACAGGCGTTTCTTTTGAGAGAGGAATGTTGAGTGAAGCTTCATGCAAGTTGGATTCAGTGACATCCACGTGACTGTCGAAGTGAGCCTGTGGAAGGGGAGACAAAGCTCAGACACACATTGATAACAACACAGTCTGTGAACTTACTAAGTGTTCACTAACCTTCATGTCTTCATCCTCACATCCTGTCCCATCTGATTTACAACAAGAGGTCTAAACAAACATATATTACAGATTTAAATCCTGTTACACAATGAACAGGGTGTTGTCTTTATACACGAGCAGAGAGTAGATGAGGTCTTACGTGCTGGACATTTGGTGTGCTGAGACTGCGCCGTATGTGTCTGCCTTTAACAGAGAGAGCTTCCTTCACCGTCACGGCCTGAACGAACATATAAACACACACTAAACATTCCAGCAGCTAGTACGATAAATCTGCCAGAAAGTGAAGCCGTACCTGCCGGAGTCTCTCCAGACACAAAATGTTGTCCACCTCCAGCACTCCTCGGGTGTATTTCTCGATGTACGTCTCTCCATCAAGAGTCTCCTCGCTCTCTCCTCGTGCTGCCATCAAGGCCAGAGTCTCACGCTCCTCCGGCTCCTCAGATGCCTGTTCACAAACACGTGTGTGTATTTGTGTGCTTGGTGCATTCAGAATGAAGAATATGAAGAGAAAACAATGTGAATTTGTACCTTTGGTATGTTAGACACAATCTCATACGTCACTCCACAGGAATACAGCGTGTTCTTCAAAGACATCCGTCTCTTCAGACTCTGAGTGAAACTCTACGAGACATATATTAATATTAACATGTAAATAATAATACAGCTCAACAAAAATGGGTAATTGCATAAATACATATAACTAAATATAAATCAAATATAACTTAATAAGGTAAATGTCTCAATCTCTGGGTCACAAAAAATTAAAAAACGATGCATGCCGATCAGGCTTAACATTGAGTTGGTCCCCCTTTTACTGCCAAAACAGCCTTGACCCGTCGAGGCATTGACTCCACTAGACCCCTGAAGGTGTGCTGTGGTATCTGGCACCAAGATGCTAGCAGCAGATCCTTTAAATCCTGTAAGTTGTAAGGTGAGGCCACCATGGACTTGTGCGTTCAGCACAGATGCTCGATTGGATAGTTGTTGTGCTCCTCAAACCATTCCGGCACTTTGTGGCAGGGCGCATTATCCTGCTGAAAGAGGCCACAGCCACCAGGGAATACAGTTTCCAAGAAAGGGTGTACATGGTCTGCAACAATGCTTAGGTAGGTTGTACGTGTTAAAGTAACATCCACATGGATGGCAGGACCCAAGGTTTCCCTGCAGAACATTGACCAAAGCATCACACTGCCTCCTCCGGCTTGCCTTCTTCCCATAGTGCATCCTGGTGCCATGTGTTCCCCAGATAAGAGAGAAACACGGGGCCATCCACATGCTGTAAAAGAAAACGTGATTCATCAGACCAGGCCACCTTCTTCCATTGCTCCGTGGTCCAGTTCTGATGCTCACATGCCCACTGTTTGCACTTTTGGGGGTGGACAGGGGTCAGCATGGAAACCCTGACGGGTCTGCAGCTATGCAGCTCCATACACAACAATCTGTGATGCACTGTGTATTCTGACACCTTTCTATCAGAACCAGCATTAACTTCTGGAGCAGTTTGAGCTCCAGTAGCTCGCGTGTTTGATCAGACCACACGGGCCAGCCTTCGCTCCCCACGTGCATCAATGAGCCTTGGCCGTCCATGACCCTGTCGCCGGTTCTCCACTGTTCCTTCCTTTGAGCTCTTTTCATAGATACTGACCACTGCAGACCGGGAACACCCCACAAGAGCTGTAGATTTGGAGATGCTCTGACCCAGTCGTCGAGCCATCACAATTTGGTCCTTGTCAAAAACGCTCAAATCCTTACGCTTGCCCATTTTTCCTGCTTCTAACACATGAACTTTGAGAAAAAAATGTTCACTTGCCTGCCTAAAATGTTCACTTGCCCCCCACCCATATTTTTTGGTACATTCGTACATTTATTTAACTTATTTAACAGAATTTCTTAACACATTACAAGAAACTGAATTTCATGGATAAAGCAGTATCTTAAATAGCAGTTCTATTTAAAGTCAATGTAGGACATTTTGAGTGCAACAAAACAAATACCAAAAATAAATGCAAACACAGAGCTTAATTTTATCCATTGGGAATTGATCGGAAAAGAGACGGTGTGAGTTACTTTGAAAAATAATGAAGAATCAATGCACAATTAGACCAGGAAAATGTTTTAAGAAAGTGATAAAGATCAGTCATGTTGACATTAAATATGCTGTTTGACTGTTTCCAGACCTGTTTGTTGTAGATGTTGACAGCAATTCTCTTTCGGAGGACCAGCTCCATGGAGGCCGGATGACTGAGCTGCACCGTGGCTTTCACGATCAGGTAGATCCTTTCGTTGGGCACTGTGATCCGGTTCAGGTGGATGGAGTCATGGATGGATGAATCCCAGGAACACACAGCCGACACCTGAGAGTAATCATGTGTTCACATGGACTTCGGAACCCATGTGTGTGTGTGGGTGGGACAAGACCCACTCACTTTTTAAGACAAATTATATTGGACCCACTCACTTTTATCGTCTCTAATTAAGCACGTCTGTTTACCAACCCCTAACCGAGAAACACTTATTATTAAACACATGTTAAACACTTTATTTCCCCTTTCCTAATATTATTTTCTCCATTTTCATTGAAAATAAATGCCTTTCCGATCTGATATGTGATGGGAAAAGGGAGTAGAGCGAGTGTGGCAAAAGGCAGATTCGAACCTCTGATGGATTTTCGTCAAAACTTGATAACATGTATCTTACCTTTACTCTATAGCTACGGCAAATAACTCGGTGATTTAGGTCATGTTGTCTGGCCCAATCAATCGTTTAGTAAACGGCACTTTTTCTATCTGGACACGGAGCATAATAAACATGCAACTTGTTCATTATCATTACCTGTGAAACTGTTGATTTCTGTGGCAGTTAAAATAATATTGTCTTTTTATTAGACTATTGTCTAATAAATTATTATATTATTATTAGAATAAAATAAAATATTATAATAAAATAAAATATATTTTAATATAAATATAATAATAAAATATTAGAATATTGTCTTATTAGACTCCCCCCACTTTATTTGCTTCCAACGCCCATGGGTGTTCATATAAGAAACCATATACATAGACGTTACAAGTCATTAATTCTGTTATTTATAATTTCTGACCTCATCATCGCTGTGTCTGATGATGGGAAGGTAGAAGAACGGGCTGCCGTGCTCTTTGGGAAGTATCGAGTTCACACCGGCGGCGTGAGGACCTGTCAGCTGATCATTCACTGTCAGGTTATCAGCTGCAAAACAGACATTACAGCTAAAATAACAATCAAACAGAAACATCTCCTTTACAAGCCTAAATTATTAATCTAATAGGGGCATGCAAATCAGCCAAACCTTGAGCTCTTGAACCCTGAGGATCACTATATCTCACCGTTCAGATCCAGGAACAGCACAGGAATGTGAGCTTCCATGCTAGCAGGAGGAACCCTTGAGCAACAACAACAAAGAGTTTAATATCTAATCTCACTTTTCCCCTAAAACTGTAATTCAATAGCAGGTTTTCAACCTCGCTTGTCAATTAAGAAATGCTGACTTTCAGAATCACTACAAGCCCAAAAATAGGTTGTGAGCTGCATACTATGACTTTAAATGGCACTGCGAGATACCTTTTAATAATCCATGTTATTCAATTCCTTGTAATGTGTAGGTTCAGTTAGAAGAAACGGTAATAGAGAATGACTTTTAAAATACTTGCTGAATAAATTGAGCAGAAACTATTTATTTTATATTGTTAGATATAATACCAGTCAAAAGTTTGGAAACCATTTCTCCCGTTTTCAGTGGCACACGTCAGCCTGAGTCTTTTTAGGAATAAAATGTGTTATAAATCAGGGCGAATCATATATGAACAAACCCCTCTATAAAACCCTTTGAAATACAGATATGAAGAAAACTGTAAAGTTTGCTGAATGTAAAGTTACTGAAGTAGAGATTTCTGAGGAAAAACTCACAGCCTTTAAAAAATATATCCTGTCTTTGAAATCTACAGACGCAAATATATAAAGTGCAATAAAAATTAAATAAAAACACTAAAAAGTGTATTTTGGATGCTTGCTTTATACTAGTCTGAAAAAGAAGACACACTGTATTATTGCAGCAAAATAGCCCACAATTGACTAGTGCATTAAAAACACTGGTTTGACCTGTAGTGTAAATAATTAGACCTAAGTAATACCTAAATAATAGCTACTAGACATATAAGTACAAAGGTCTGATTGCGGAAAATTTCTCAAATAATTGGCTCCCGAACTTGCTGAGGTTGAGTGGCACTAGTTTGCAGTGGATAAGTTCTCACCAGTGCGCTGGGGCCCCTGGGATTCCACTGCCAGGAGCCGGAACCAGCACCGCGTTCCTCTCCTCCGTCAGACCCACCCACTGCTCCACCAGTCTGGCCTCTCGTTCCACGTCCTCCTCGGACTTCTCTGAAAATCACATGACATGCACAAACATGAAACCAGCACCATGATGCAATGCAGCCCATTATATACTACTACAACTAATAATAATAATTATAATACATTTTATTTATAATGCACTTCCACATATACAAAGCGCTACAAAACGGGTAATGAGACGAAAGGCCTAGTTCTGGAAAAATTGCTGAGGTTTCTTCTGCACTCTACATGAGCTCATTGTTTCTGCCTAAAATTAATACATTTATTAATACATTGTTAGATAACTGTGTGATTTGCATAATGCACATTTCTGAAATCCTCAACTTGGACACAGTCACTTCTGATAACAAATCACTCTAAACTGTAATGTAGAGGCATACATTTTCTGTAAAGCTGCTTTGAAATGATATGTATTGTGAAAAGCGCCATAAAAAAAAAAATTGAACTCTTAGAATAAAAGGTTCTATATAAAGGCATAACGGCTTCTGTCAGGCACTTCATAATATATAAAACATTTTAGGGGTTCCTATAATTTTATGTATTAGTTTTAATTAATTTAGTTTGAATACATTTTTCTTAAAGCAACACTGTGTAACTTTTTTAGTTTATTCTTAGCTAAAAACACTTAGTTCTTTCAAAAATATATGTGTTCATTAATGTATATTTACTTCTTTCAAGAAATAAAGTATTCTCGTAAGTTTATAATATGCCATTGAAAATACATACGGGTGAGGGGTTCGAATGCCGGTCGCCATGTTGCCCCTCCATCTTGAAAGTACATTAGCCAAAGAGGGACATACCTATAAATTCAAGCTTCGCCTTTCGCGTTTTAGCACTCGATGGCACCGTGTCGAAAGTGAAGAGGGGGATTGCCATGTTAATCTTGGACTAACCGTAGGAGTTAAAACTAAATGAGATTTGAGAGGAACAGAAACTATTATTCTCTGGATGGTCATATACCTTTACACCGCTAGATGGGGGAAAATATCACACAGTGTAGCTTTAAATGTTACGAATTAAGCAGCTCATAAACATTTTATCACTAGATAAAAAATTTAATTACCTGTTAAACAGGAACGTATGCAATCATTTAATACATTTCTCCATATAAATAACCTTTCTGGCACAAAGGGCTCTTTAAGAACCCTAGAGTTCTGTGTAGAACCTTTTAGTCTAAGAGTGTGGAACGCAGATTCTGAGATACTCCTAAATATGTCCATCCAGTGTCAAATGAGCATCAAAAATAACACCAAGGTTTTGAGCTTGAGAAGACAGAGTCTAATTATAGTTTTCACCTTTGTGAGTAGATGCTGTTGTGGAAACAAGAAGAACAGTAAAAATCAATCGATCAGTCTTGCATGATTAACACCCTTAATTGAAAGCAGAATGTATAGTAGGATTAGGGATTACCAACTTTACAATTTTTTGTTTATAGAACCTAAAGAACATTTAAATTGATAGTTCACCCAAAAATGAAATATGGAAATCAATCAACTGTCTGGTTACCCACATTCTTCAACATATCTTCTTTTTGTTCAATAGAAGAAAGAAACTCATATAGGTTTGGAACAACTTGAGGGTGAGTAAATGACCTTTAATAAGGTTACCATTACGGTAACAGAAAAATGGGGGCAGATCTGTTTGACAGACAGCATCTAATTAGTGTAAAGTAGACATCAATTACCTGAGCCATGATGTGACATTTATCCTCATGAACAGCAGTAACAGCTTCTTGGCTGTACTGTACACTAAATTGTTAGCCTAGAAATCAAGACGCACCCTAGCGGCAGCAAATCTCATTTGCCGTGAGTGTTGTCTAGCAACTCTGAATTCATTTCTGAGCTGTAAACGCCAAAATCTGGTCGGGCCAATCACATCGTGTATAGAGTCGGTGGGCGGGGCTTGATATAATGACAGCTGAGTTACGCTTGCGTGCTTCTAGTAAACACAGAAACAGGCGAACGGCGGTCTTTCGCATCAGCTTTGACCGCGACTTGGAGTTAAGCTTTTCTCTGAGAAAATAACAGAACGGCACTGAAGTCATTCTTAAGAAGAGAATATGTGTTCGGAGTTTTGCTGACCGGATACGGCGAAAGTTTAATCTGTCAACGAGCTCCGCTTCACCTTCTTTGCTTTGGTTGGTTGTAGCAATATCCAATTGTGTGCACGGCGTGCAGAGGGAGTTTGAAAGACAACCGTTTATCCCGCCCCTCGGATTGAGCTGTCAATGGTGAGTTTCCAGACCAAACATCTTGATGTGGGTCTGGCTTGTCAGGCTACTAAATTGTAATATATATGGTCAGAAAATCCCAGAATGACATGCTTTAAACTCCAACCTGACTTGTTGAAGATCTTCTTGATCTGCTCCTCCAGATATTCCCTGCGCTTGATGAGGGCATCAGACCAGCGTTCCCGCACACAGTTCAGGTCCTCTTCCTGTTCACATACAGCAGAAGAACATTGACACCTCAGCTAAACTGCATTTGTGGACCATCATTTAATTTGCCATTAGTGGGCGATTAGCACCATTAGGCTCATTTCAATTACAAATTTAAAGCGACTTGAAAAGAATTTGAAAATCCCATCTGAAGTACATCCCATTGATCAATTCACTGCAGAGATTACAATCCAGAACATCCATCTCACACCGTGTCTACAGTAACACAAGCAGCATGTCAAAACAAAATAACTTTTTTGTTATTTAAATCAACAACTTCTATAATAAGGGCCGTGTTATAGCGTCAAAGAGACGGCATCCGGAAAATCTGACGTCACTTTAAGAGCTGCACAGAGTCCATACTGGGATGCGTTTCCATCTTTTCTTTGTTGAGAGTATTTTGACATTTTTGTGTATTTGTCCATTCGTGTGCTGTACAAAAAGACGAGGATGAGAACTCAGTTCATTATCACGCACATTTCACTATGAGAAGCCGTTCTGTGCGCACGTGTTGGGCAATTTGGCCATTTCTAATTATTGGGAGGGGCTTGTCCCCCTCAATGTTTATGGTGATTACGGCCCTGACTGTATGTTTGCACAGTTATAGCAATATCTACATTATGTACTATGCCAGTGGATTTCAGTTAAAAAATAAACATTTTACTTTTATTTTACGGACATTGAGTTTCAAGCTTACAGCTTATTCTGAGGTGTCGTGCATCAGAAAACCGCCCATAGCGTCCAGTGTAGACACAGTGTGAGGTGCACATTTTGAGCCAAGCATCAAATTTCAATATAATACTTGCACAATACCAAAATACACAAATTACATGAATTAATAGAGGCAGATTAAATCCAGTGTGCTGTTTTTACACAGATGAAGCCATCAGAAGCAGCTCCATCTAGTACGGTTCAAATGGACTTCAACATGCAGAAATCATGCAGCCATGCACTGATCATGTGACAGACAGCCGTGTGTTAGTGCAGGAATCTCACAGCTTCTGTGGAAGCATTTCTCACATTAAACACAGCAAGATTATAATATCAGGCTTTCAGACACGGACGATTATTATTTTTCATCCAGGCGACCCACGTACTGTCTCCTGTCTGAAAGCACATGTTCAGCAGCTCACTGTCATCATGCGTGAGAGACAGCAGGAAGTCAGAATACCTGATAACTATCCATATCGTCGTCTTCTTCCTTCTGCCAGGAGAGAATACAGTCTGTCACACTCTGGTGAACTGACTCTCACAGGACTCCAAATGCTCATTCACACACATGCTAAAGTGCCCCTATTATGACATTTTAAAGGTTACTGATTTTGTTTTGGAGACTCCTACAATTACCAATTTAATATAATATATATTTTGTGAAAATTAAAGTGTTTTTTGAACTTGGATCATCACCTCTTTCTCAGTTTCTGAAACAGTTATATCCTGTTTTATATTTCGCTAAACCCCTCCTTTTCTTGAAAGTTTCCTCTGCTCTGATTGGTCAGATGGCCCAGTCTGTTGTGATTGATCTACTTTGCTCTGATTGGTCAGATGGCCCAGTCTGTTGTGATTGATCTTCTTTGCTCTGATTGGTCAGATGGCTCGGTCTGTTGTGATTAATCTAATCTACTCTGATTGGTCAGATGGCCCAATCTGTTGGGGTAATTCTTCATTCAAGGAAGATGAAGACCAACCAACCAAGCTGTTGAGTACAACAGATATAGTGTCAAACAACAACGATATCAACAGCTTTTCACACTCCATGTGGAGGGCTCCTCAGGGATGCATGGCCTCATTTTTACATATTTTCACAGTTGAATCAGCATTGAAGTAAATAGCTGAAATTAAAGGAGTTTAATAATTGATGAACTTTGCAACATTGAACTGAACTGAATTAATATTGAATTGACCTGAGCTGAATCATGACACGATTGTCTTCTGTAGAGCTGCTTATATTTGAAACTGATGAATTTTACAACATGAACACTGTAATTTTCCTGTTTATTACTGTGAAGCTGCTTTGAAACAATCTGTATAAAGCACTATATACATAAATGTGACTTGAAAAAAAAAGAAATCACATTTATTCCAGGCATTTACTTGCTCCAAAAATTGTACACACACAAACACACACACACACACACACACACACACACACACACACACACACACACACACACACACACACACACACACACACACACACACACACACACACACACACACACACACACAAACACACACACACACACACACACACACACACACACACACACACACACCTCCAGATTCTGCTCTAACAGTGTGTTGCGTCAGTCATTCTCACCTGATAGCTGTCCAGAGGTCTCTGTAGTTTTGTGGAGCGAGCGGAAACACAGCCGATAGAGACGGACAGAATAGCCTCCACCATCAGCGGCAAAGTCCCCGAGTGCTGGACCGGCTGGACACACACCTGGAGCCTCCGAGAGTGACCCTGGATTAAAAACACACACATTTGCATTGCTCTAAACTTTGAGCAAACGATCCCTGTCGCTCATGTCTCTGAAAATAAATCACTTCTGGTCACTTCGTAGTGTAGAAATCTACACGCACCCTAGCGGCAGCAAATCTAATGTGCAGCCAGTGTTGTCTAGCAACTCTCCATAGATTTGCGAGCTGGAAAAACCAAACTCTGGTCAGGCCAATCACATCATGCATAAAGTCGGTGGGCGGGCTTAAAGAACTCTATGTAAGAAATGTATTTCAATGAATAATAAAATGACCCTGATATGTCACTAGACATTAAGAAATCATGTTAATTTCAAATTCTTATATCACTGATATCACCGGCCATGATATTGTCATTTAAAAGTTGTTGCTGCAACTCTCAACTGATGTTGATGTTGACATGTTGTGTTTTGGCCTGAAGCTCCGCCCTCCACCTATCAACCAATCAATGTGTTTCAGCATCTGGGTTGCCAGATCTGCTCTAGTTACCACAGCTGCAGCTACAAATGTTCTTGCTGATCCTGCAGCCTATCTGGCAACCTCGAGTCAGGGGGGAGAGGGGAGACACCTGCAGTACCAGTTTTGGCCACAATCTTACATACACTTCCTTTAACATAATGACGGCAGAGTTGCATGCTACTTGTAAACAAAGAAGCTGGCGAATGGCGGTCTTTCGAATCAGCTTTGGCCGCGACTCTGGAAGACTTGGAGTTAAACTTTTCTTTGAGAAAAATCTGCATTATTGTGAATGAGGTTGAGCAGACAGTGTCACACCTGCCGCAGCTGAAACACGCCTCCAGTGCTGATGTCTTTGTTGAGATGCAGCTCGACAGACGAATACTCGCCCTGCTCATTCAACTCCTGTATGGAGACCCACAGCTCTATCCTACGAGACACTTCACTCCACCTGTCAAACACACATGTATGCATGAAAGACTTGCACGATTCCAAACGTTCAGTAGTCATTACCAATACAAGTAAAATGTTATGAGCCTCTGTACCAATGTTGGCACCATTACAAAAACTCATCAGGGGCAATACATGACAATACATGAAAGAACTTATCCTAATTGGCTTATTTTTTAACTGTAGTCCCTAGTTTAGTTAATATAGTTTTGAAAATAAAAATATTAAATTAAATGATTTGATTATTAACGCTATTTATAGTTAATACTACATAAAAATATTAGCATTTAAATACTATTAAATTAAGCAAACATTGCATTCAAAAGATTAGTAGCACTTTACAATAAGGTCTCATTAGTTAAAGCATTAACTAACATTCACAGTAGCACTTTATATTACAGTTCTATGAACATACAATGTACTTATAGTAATTACAATAACTGGGTAATAAATAGGTACTAACCCTGAACCAACACCTAAACCTAACTTTAATGCACACAGTTACCCAGCAATTTCCTAGCTATGTACAATGCATCAGACATTTGCTACAGTATTTATTAATCTTTGTTAACATTAGTTAATCAAAAGACAATGGTTCATTGTTAGTTCATGTTATATCAGGTACATTAAATAATTTGAACAGATACAACTTTTGATTTTTATAATATATATCAGTACATGTTGAAATTAACATTAACTAGGATTAATAAATCCTTTAGAAGCATTTTTCATTATTGGTCCCAGTTAACTAATGTAGAAAACTCATTTTAACTAATTGTGAAACAATGTAACTTTTATTCAAGTTTATTAAAACTTTTTTTTCAAATATGCATGGGAACATTTGAAAAGCTGGCATCATTAGGTCTTTGAACTTACCATGAAATAAAAATGGAAAACTCTTATTTTTCATGGAAAAGTACAGTATTTATTATAAATGATTTATCCATGCATATCATATATATTTTTTAATTCATGTCCCCTTATAACTTCATAGTAACTTCCCCTCCTTCTTGCAGTGACATCTCTTCTCTTCTCTGATGATGTGTTTACTGGCGTGAGGGCGGGGCAACCTGTCACTCACACGAGATCCACCAATAGCAAACCATAACCATCCAATCAATTCCTGATGGAAAAAAATTAAGCCCCACCCTACATTTGTTCTCGTTTGTAAAGCCGTTTCACTAGGATATACGTCACAATAGGGATGAAAATTACTAACACAACTTTCGTTTCATGCCGACTTCAAAATTTAAGCAAAGTACCAGTACTTTTGACATCACTTGTCTACATGCATGAAAAGCTGTGACTGTATCTGTAAGTAAATACACCTGTCTCTGAGCGTCCGTGTCTTAGCCTGCAGTGCATCGAGCTCCCAAACGGAGTGACCGTTACCCGCATACCGGTGACCCCAGACCTCGATGGCCAGAGCTCCATCTGAGATGAACTCCAGAAACTCCTCCGTCACATGCACCACGAAATCCTGCCAACATAAGCAGAAACTCACTGATTTTTACAGGTTTTGAAGAGACTGTGAGTGCTTGATTGTACAAAACTTGTTGCTACAGTGTTCTGGGGGGTTGCTAGGGTGTTCCCATGCTGTTGCCAAGATTTCCTGGGTGGTTGCTAAGTGGAGGTGAACTGGTACATGTCAAAAGAGTTAAATGTATTATTGGATTTACAGACATGCAACATAAAAAACTAACTTGGTGTTAATACAAATATAACAAAAAATAAATAAATAATAATAAAAAATGAATAAAGCTAGTGTGTTGAGCTGAAATACATCCATATCCCGTATACTTCATATACAAGTTCATGTTGATGGTTACTTTACAGGGTTATTATAATTATTTAAACTAATCCGTAAGAAAAAAAATTGTTGCATGACATAAATAAAAAATACAAATAAACATTAAATGAAATTAAATAAATAAATAAAAACATTTTTAAATCAAGTTGCCAAGGCAGCATTTCTCATTTTCATTTAGTTTAACTTAATAACAAAAACTAAAAATGAAAATGAATAAATAGACATATTTAAAAAAAATTATAAAAATGACAAAACCACACAACTAAATTACAAAAAACTTTAACTAAATCAAATGAAAACAGAAAATATAAAAATAAAAACGAATTCCAAAATATGAATAAAAACTATACTAGTATCTCTAACAATAAAAAATTACTGGCTTTTTGGTAAATATCTGCTGTAAGTTTTTTACCCTGCAGTGGTCGAAGCGCACAGTGAACTCTGCGTCGGGGGTCCGCGAGGAGGGCGTGTCTGGACTGACCATGGGCGGAGCCACAGTGGGCTCTGGTTGTTCCCAGAAGCTGTACTGACAGAAGACGAAGTTGGACAGGTTGAAAGGCAAACCAGACGCCTCACGGATCCGCACCTGACACAAGGAGAACACTACAGTGAGTGTTTATGACAACACTAAACCAGGGTTACTAGAAGTAACTCAAATTAAAACTTTAACTCAACTCAACTTTAACAAAAAATTAATAAAGTAACTCGCTTGTGAATTCTATTAATATGGTATAATTTTCATTTTTGGGTGAACTATTTCTTTAAAGGCCCACTGAAGTGGCTTGAAACATGCAGCATTATTCAATGTTTTTTTCCACTGAAACAGGAAGATAGGGCAGGACATAATTGAATGGTGTATTTCAAAAATAGCCAATAGCATTTAGTTTATATCACAGCTTGGCCAGAGCCGTTGAGCTTGGTTAAGATGAAGAGGTCCTCCGCATCTCTATCCGCTTCCTTTAAAATATAGCATTCTGTGCTGAATTCAAATGCTCCGATACATTTTCTGACTATCACATGATCCGCTCTGTGCTGTCGTGCCTCTTGACCGACTCGATCACATGATCCGCTCTGTGCTGTCGGGACTCTGGACCGACTCGATCACATGATCCGCTCTGTGCTGTCTTGTCTCTGGACCGACTCGATCACATGATCCGCTCTGTGCTGTCGGGACTCTGGACCGACTCGATCACATGATCCGCTCTGTGCTGTCGGGACTCTGGACCGACTCGATCACATGATCCGCTCAGTGCTGTCGTGTCTCTGGGCCGACTCGATCACATGATCCGCTCTGAGCTGTCGTGTCTCTGGGCCGACTCGATCACATGATCCGCTCTGTGCTGTCGTGACTCTGGACCGACTCGATCACATGATCCGCTCTGTGCTGTCGTGTCTCTGGACCGACTCGATCACATGATCCGCTCTGTGCTGTCGTGTTTCTGGGCCGACTCGATCACATGATCCGCTCTGAGCTGTCGTGACTCTGGACCGACTCGATCACATGATCCGCTCTGAGCTGT
This sequence comes from Pseudorasbora parva, assembly GCF_024679245.1. Classification (NCBI taxonomy): domain Eukaryota; kingdom Metazoa; phylum Chordata; class Actinopteri; order Cypriniformes; family Gobionidae; genus Pseudorasbora; species Pseudorasbora parva. Next base: position 6,588,486 of record NC_090178.1, on the reverse strand, counting down.
CGTGACTCTGGACCGACTCGATCACATGATCCGCTCTGAGCTGTCGTGACTCTGGACCGACTCGATCACATGATCCGCTCTGAGCTGTCGTGACTCTGGACCGACTCGATCACATGATCCGCTCTGAGCTGTCGTGTCTCTGGACCGACTCGATCACATGATCCGCTCTGTGCTGTCGTGCCTCTTGACCAACTCGATCACATGATCCGCTCTGTGCTGTCTTGTCTCTGGACCGACTCGATCACATGATCCGCTCTGTGCTGTCGGGACTCTGGACCGACTCGATCACATGATCCGCTCTGTGCTGTCGTGTCTCTGGACCGACTCGATCACATGATCCGCTCTGTGCTGTCGTGTCTCTGGACCGACTCGATCACATGATCCGCTCTGTGCTGTCGTGTCTCTGGGCCGACTCGATCACATGATCCGCTCTGTGCTGTCGTGTCTCTGGGCCGACTCGATCACATGATCCGCTCTGAGCTGTCATGTGTCTGGACCGACTCGATCACATGATCCGCTCTGTGCTGTCGGGACTCTGGACCGACTCGATCACATGATCCGCTCTGTGCTGTCGTGTCTCTGGGCCGACTCGATCACATGATCCGCTCTGTGCTGTCGTGCCTCTTGACCAACTCGATCACATGATCCGCTCTGTGCTGTCTTGTCTCTGGACCGACTCGATCACATGATCCGCTCTGTGCTGTCGGGACTCTGGACCGACTCGATCACATGATCCGCTCTGTGCTGTCGTGTCTCTGGACCGACTCGATCACATGATCCGCTCTGTGCTGTCGTGTCTCTGGACCGACTCGATCACATGATCCGCTCTGTGCTGTCGTGTCTCTGGGCCGACTCGATCACATGATCCGCTCTGTGCTGTCGTGTCTCTGGGCCGACTCGATCACATGATCCGCTCTGAGCTGTCATGTGTCTGGACCGACTCGATCACATGATCCGCTCTGTGCTGTCGTGTCTCTGGGCCGACTCGATCACATGATCCGCTCTGTGCTGTCGGGACTCTGGACCGACTCGATCACATGATCCGCTCTGTGCTGTCGTGTCTCTGGGCCGACTCGATCACATGATCCGCTCTGTGCTGTCGTGTTTCTGGGCCGACTCGATCACATGATCCGCTCTGAGCTGTCGTGACTCTGGACCGACTCGATCACATGATCCGCTCTGAGCTGTCGTGTCTCTGGACCGACTCGATCACATGATCCGCTCTGTGCTGTCGGGACTCTGGGCCGACTCAATGTAGAAAATAGTAAATGTGTAAACCAGTGACTGATTTCAGCCACATGTTGCATTTCCAAATGCATGTTAAAACGACTCAGAGCAAAAGCAGAGATAAGTTTGATAAAATAAATGACGTTTCACCAAAAAAACTAAGCTTGGAAGGAGCGCGTTCAAATGATCTACCCAATCATGATGTCATTCCAACCAGCTGTCAGCATGTCTACCAATCAGCTCAAGTGGAGGATCACATAAATACCCAGTCAACTCACCAATGTTTCTTGACAGGTTTGCAGCATCCCTCCACCACCCCGTCTTCCTCACACTCACCTGGTTAACTTTCCTAACCAGAGATACTCTGGGTTCGGCCAAAATACCGAGCTCGGAGCCCTCTCCTCAGAAAGCACGCCAAATACACATGCCATTTATTCCATCTGACTTATTTGTAAGTGTGAACTCGTAAAATAAGGATAAAACTGAAAAAGTACAGAGCCCTTTACCCTGCAGGTGAGTTTTTTGGCCATGTGGACGATCTCTCCATTATTGTCCATGACCTCGTATCCGCTGCTCTCGCTGGAATTCTCTGAGGAATCGTCTCCTCCCGCCAGACGCTCAGGCACGACTCCGCTCACACGGACCAGCTCCACATGCAGCCGACCGGCGACCTGCCAAAAGAGCACGACTGGTATGATAGACTCCGTTTAACAGCTAGTTCAACATGTAGATGTACATGTAGACTCCGCCCCACCTCTCCCTGCTGGCTGATGATAGGAACGGCATACTGCAGCTTGACGTCATGAAACAAACACTCCAGGAAGACGTTTGCTACGCCGATGAGGTTGTGATTCTCTTGTGCTTCATAGAATGGATCTCCTGCCTTATTTTGCAGCTGGTTAACCTGATAAAAAAACAAAAACAAACAAAAAGTTATTTTTAGAGAAATGTTCAAAAAGTTTGGGGTCGACCTTTTATGATCAACCAGGCCTGCATTTATTCAAGCAAAACACAGTAATATTGTGAAATATTTTTACAATTTAAAAGTATACATTTCTTTCAATATCTTACCACTTCCTGTGTGCCTTCCCGCCAGTCCCTGTAGTGGTCTCTCATGTCCACTAGTTTGTTCTCTAATTTCTCAATGGTCCACACCTGTCTTCCCTTCCCTTTACGCCGCACCTGGATCGCTGGTTCACTGACTATAGCGCCACGCTGGGGTTAAAATACATAAATTGAATATTACAGTTATAGTGTTATATTACAATATTACCATATAGTGACAATCAACTGCACTTATTATTTGTTTTATAAAATGAAATAATTAACATGAACATTTTATGTACTATCATGATGTATGTAAATGTATAAGAGAAAGCAAACAGCAGAGTGTGGCACTAGCAATGCCAAAGTATTGGGTTTGATTCCCAAGGAATGCATGACCTGATGAATGTATACTTTAAATGCAATGCAAGTCACTTTGGATGAAAGCGTCTGGTAAATGCACACGTCTAAGTGTATTTTTTTAGGTGCCAGTTCAAGTTTTTCATCATTTCTAATCCATGATGTCTATTTATGAGAGGTCATAAAACTGCATGTCTAATAATGATAAAATAAGTATAAAAAGTTGTTTAAAATAATTAGACACTGCTGTCAGCACATATTTAGGGTTCATCATTGAAGATACACCTAATGCACAACCATAAACGAAAGCGCTCACTATAATAATATAATTATAGCTATTTAACTTTTTATTTGTCTAAAAATTAATTATAAATATAAAATAGTATAAATATAAATAAATGAAAATCACAAATAAATCACAGAGTAAATAAAAAAATAAACAAACACATAAAAAAAGAGAAAAATAAATAAATAAATGAGTAAAGATAATAAAAACTAATAAATTATAAATAAACAAATACATAAATGAACATATAATAAATAACATAAATTATTAGAGTACATTAATAACAATTTAAACAACAAAGTAAACGAATAAACAATTTAATAAGTAACATAAATAATCAAATAAGTAAATGCATAAGTAAATGGGTAAATAAATGGATAAGAAAACAAATGTGTAAATAAATAAAGTAAATAAACAAATAAATAAATATTGTAAGTAAATGAATGAGTAAATAATAGAATAAATAAATTAATTAATTAAATAAATAAAAAGTAATCAAAATAAAAACAAATAAATGATAAATAAATAATTTAGTAAGCAAACAAATAACTAAAGTAAATAAAGAAGTAAAATAAACAAATAAATAGGAAATAAAGGAAATAAACAAATGAATAAATAAATAATGTAAACCTCAAAATAAATGACTAATAATAATTAATAATAATAATAAAAAATGAATTATATAAATAATAAATAATAAATAATTAATTAAAATAAATAAATTATTAAATACATTTGAAAAATTATTAAATGAGAAAAATAAATTATAGAAATAAAAAACAATAAAAATGAAAACAAATTAATTATAAATAAACAAACAAATGAGTAAATTAAAAAAAGAGAAAAATAATAAATAAAGTATTATTAAATTAAATAAAGTTAATAAATTAATGAATAAATTAAAAAGTAAATAAGTAAATTAAATAAGTAAATAAATAGATAAGCAAATAAATACACAAATAAATAAATGAGTAAGAAAACTTCACTTGGTGGTTTTTTTGGGTCTCTATTGTTTGATCTTATGACAAATTGTTTGTACAATGCTAAGTGAATGGATGTAATTGTGTGTATGGCGTCAGCTCTCACCTTGCGGTTTGCGCTGAGGTTGGCGGCCGGGATCTGCAGCGTGACCTGGTAGTCGGTGAGTTTGTACATCTCCTCAGACAGGAAGTTGGCCTCTCGCACCAGTGCGTTTGCTCTCACCACCTGCTCGCGCAGCCGAGACAGACTCTGGCGGAACAGCTCGTCCCTGAAAAACACAGAGGCACATTCACACGAGCCCCTCTAGAGACGCCACCACACCAGCGGATGACTAGAAAGCGTGGCTGGATGAATGGAGCAAAAATGTCCAGGGAATGTTAAACGTGAGTGTTACAAGGATTCGCTTCTCTGTGTGAGAGTGCGTGTGTATGTTTGGGCGAGATAGAACATAAAATCACAGGTTTAAAGAAGTTTCATTTATACGGATCTGCTCAAAAATCTAGTGAGCTGCCTATGTAGGCAGCATTTTAAGGCATCATAGGCACAGCCTCCAATATGAAGGCTGTTTCAAAAAGGTAGATAGCATGATAATGCTTCTATGTACCTTCTTTCGACATATGCATATTCTGAATGATTAAAGGGGTACTTCAGCGCTGGGAAGATGAATCTGTATTTAAACAGGGTCATTAATATAGTAGAAATGTGAAATATTTTAGAATTTGGTGCTTTCTAGACTGAGAAAAACAGAAAATTTATTTTTGTCTCATGTGGATGAAAGACAACAATTCCCAGAACGCATTGCTTCGTTGCCCTATGAGGCTACTCCCAAAGCCACCACTACTGGATCACTTTCCCACCACCGCGTTCATTTTCATAAAATCAGTTCAGTTAGAGAACAGACACTACAATTAAAAACTGAACGTGTCTGTTTAATATAATGTGATTTAGCCGCGGCATAACGTTACATTCACAGCGCGTGTTCAGTCTGGAGCACTTTCAGTTCATGCCTTTGGAAGCTTAACTTTCATAGGAATTTAATTGAAAAGTTGACACACTCACTTTGCTCTGCTCCACTACATTTACATGAATGCCTGCAGCTGCCACGAGCTGAGCACTGTCCACCCTCCATGGGGTGGGTTAAAAACATGTGGAAATAGCTCCTTCTGCTGGCTGTAGTCTTTAGCCTCTGGCCAAAGATTCCTCAGATGACGCAAAATGACGATATTTGCATCATCAGAGGATTTTTGTCCAGAAATAAAATGCATAAATCTCTCATCTCAGGGGGATATGAGGGGGGAAGCACAATCATTCGAATAAACTCCAGGGTTGCTACTGATACAAAGCCATATGCTAATCGCTGAAGTAACCCTCTAAAGGCAGAGTCTGCACTCTCACCTCTCCTCCGTCCACAGCCGCACTTTGTTGTGTGTGGAGTGTGTGGGGAAGGGCAGACGGTCGCTGCTGCAGCGCTGGTGCTGCGTCACCTTCTCCGGGGAAAGCCGCTGCCGCAGAGACTGAAGCTCGCGCTCGTACATCAGTCGCTGCTCCTCCAGAGCCAGACGCTTCTCCTCCAGATACTGCTTCTCCAGCACCTGCACCACGTTCTGCATGGGGTCTGTGAGGACATATGAGAACAACAGCTTTACAGAAACACAGACCTTTCTATTAATCAGTGCAACTATCACTAGCCATTTCTTTTAACTGAAATACAGCTCTGGAAAAAAAACAAGAGACCGCTTAACATTGAGAAATCAATGTTAAAGCTACACTGTGTGATATTTTCCTCCATCTAGCGGTGTAAAGGTATATGACCATCCAGTGAATAATAGTTTCTGTTCCTCTCAATTCTGATTTCGCTTCAACTCCTACGGTGGCCCATTTAGTCCAAGATTAACATGGCAATCCCCCTCTTTACATTCGACACGGTGCCATCGGGTGTGAAAACGCAAAAGGCGAAGCTTGAATTTACGGGTATGTCCCTCTTTGGCTAATGTACTTTCAAGATGGAGGGGCAACATGGCGACCGGCATTCGAACCCCTCACCCGTATGTATTTTCAATCGCATATTATAAACTTACGAGAATTCTTTATTAGTTGAAAGAAGTAAATATACATTAATGATCACATATTTTTGAAAGAACTAAGTGTTTTTAGCTAAGAATAAACTAAAAAAGATACACAGTGTAGCTTTAAGTGGTCTCTTAATTTTTTCCAGAGCTGTATAAAACAATATAAATATTAGATGTAAAACTTAAACTTAAAAATCTTAAATGGAAATTAGAAATATTGCCTTGTCACCTAACTTAAATAAAATAAGTTTGATAAGTTATATTAAAATTGAGAGTTATATATATAATATATTTTATATATATATAAAAGGCATGTAAATGCAACAATATATAAAAATGCATGTATATTTATATATTTTAAATAGCAAAACATTCTTACAAATTATCAGTGTTATCTTTAACTTAAACTAAAAACATTTACATAAATTGATATAAACAATAGCAGACGTAAAATAATAAATATATTATATTTCAGTTAGTTAGGCAACATTTTTAATCTCTAATCAGTTTAAGATGAAGTATCAAAAATGTTAAAACTAAAACTGAAATAAAAATATTAATTACCTGACAAATTAATTGATTTAATATATATAAAATAAAAACTAATAAAAACACATAATAAAATTACTAAAATTTAAACTAAAATTAAAATATATAATATACAAGTATATAAATAATACTAAAAAACTATTTCTCCACAAAGGAAAGACTCCCTTAAACATCTTTAAAACAAAATGTACTTTATATATAGGGTTATATAGGGCTATATTAGGGTTTGTTTTCAGATAACATGTTCTGAAAATATAAGTGTTGCACTGGCAGACTTTTTCCAATTGTTTGTACATAAAAAAAAATAAAAAATAAAAAACATTTTAGTGCTGTCAAATCAATTAAACGCATCTAACATACAAGTTTGTAAATATATTTCTACAGTATATTATGTATGTATATATGCATGTGTCATGATTAATCGCATCTAACTAAAAGTTCAAAGATATATTATATGTGTGTAAGTTATAAGGTTGTATAGATGTGTTTTATATTCCATATAATAATACTGAAGCATGTCAATGCATTAAATTGTGACATGTATGTCTCTATGTGTATTGTGTAGTAAATATAGCGGCTCTAGCATGTACCGTTGTTCCCCAGAGCTTTCATCATGACCTCCATCTGTGCGAACTCGTAGCTGTAGTCCTGCTCAGACGAAGCCTCGCTGGCCGTCTCCACATCAACCTCCGTAAAGCTCTCGCGGGAAGAATCCCTCTCCATCTCTTTTAACCGATCACGCCGTTTACGCTTCGGCAGGTTGATTCTGAGGACAACACATTCACTCTGATGAGTCTGTACATGTAAAGGAGATGCCTGAATGCGCAAATCTGCAGATTACCTGAAGAAGTGGTTGTTTCCCCACAGGATGCGATCTCCGTGCCACAGGTGAACCTTGGAGAAGAGCATTGTGCCGTTCACGCAGGTCCTGTGCAGGAAAAATACACTTAAGACATCACAATCAGAATGAAACACAATATTTGACTGTATGCGAAAAGTGTTTAAACACACAAATAAGGCACAAGACTGTGTTTCTGAATTCCTTAATGAGGGTATGAACATCCCATGAAGAACTGCAAATGGCAGAAAAAAACTGTACAATATATAAAAATACATGTATATTTATGTTTTAAATAGCAAAACATTCAGAATTATCAGTGTTGTTATCTTTAACTTAAAATAAAAACACTTAAATAAATTGATATAAACAATAGCAGACATAAAATAATAAATATATTATATTATATTTCAGTTAGTTAGGCAAAAGTTTTAATCTCTAATCAGTTTAAGTTGAAGTATCAAAAATGTTAAAACTAAAACTGAAATAAAAATATGAATTACATGACAAAATTATTGATTTAATAACAATAAATATATATAATTAATTATGAAAAAATATATAGTAAAAGGCAAAAAAGAAAAAAACAATGAAAACAGACATCATTTTTACTGTTACTAAAATAAAATATTGTCATTTGCAAAAATGTAAAAAAATGTACATTTGTAATGTAAAAAATATATACACATTTTTTTAAATGCTTGATTTACTTGATTTCTGCAAAATATATTTCTTTTTGTTGATTTTGTGTAAAATGTGAGCCAGAAAAAATATTTGTATTATAATTATTTTCAATTTTTTTCCCCTTCACATGAAACTTCATCTTCCATTTCAACTTTATTTGTCAATTACAACATATTCTATTCTATTCTATTCTATTCTATTCTATTCTATTCTATTCTATTCTATTCTATTCTATTCTATTCTATTCTATTCTATTCTATTCTATTAATTTCAGCTATTTCTTTTGTTGTTGTTTTAAATGTACATAAATTGGCGATATGTATTAAAAATATTTGTCATGCTAATAAACAGCGCTAAAGAAACTGAAATTTGAGCTGGATGTGTGTCTCATACCTGGCGTTCTCCAGCGGCGTGAGCACGACATCTCCATCAGACATGACGTCCAGCACACAGTGCTCAGACTGGATCCCGATGCCGAACAGCTGGATGTCCTGAGACGTGTCAGCACCCACACGCGTGTGATCCTGAACACAGAGAAGAACATTTCATACATGAGCTGCTCAAAACTACAGAGGACTACAGAAGTTGACGATAATAACACTGTTCCCCGTATGATTTGGCACAGGGTCTGTCCTAAAACATAGTGAAGCTGTCTACATAGGGAGCATTGTAAGGCATCAAAAACATGCAGCAGGATGCCCTCTGAGATACATTATTGCCAAAAGTTTTGGGACGCCTGCCTTAACATGCACATGAACTTTAATGACACCCCATTCTTAATCTGTAGGGTTTAATATGGAGTCGGCCCACCCTTTGCAGATATTACAGCTTCAACTCTTCTGCGAAGGCTTTCCACAAGGTTTAGGAGTGTGTTTATGGGAATTTTTGACCATTCTTTTAGAAGCGCATTTGTGAGGTCAGGCACTGATGTTGGATGAGAAGGCTCGCAGTCTCCGCTTTAATTCATCCCAAAGGTGATCTGTCAGGTTGAGGTTAGGACTCTGTGCAGGCCAGTCAAGTTCCTCCACACTAAACTCGCTCATCCATGTCTTTATGGACCTTGCTTTGTGCACTGGTGCGCAGTCATGTTGGAACAGGAAGGGGCCATCCCCAAACTGTTCCCACAATGTTAGGAGCATGAAATTGTCCAAAATGTCTTGATATGCTGAGGCATTAAGAGTTCCTTTCACTGAAACTAAGGGGTCAAGGCAAACCCCTGAAAAACAACCCCACACCATAACCGTCCCTCCACCAAACATTACACTTGGCTCAACGCAGTCAGACTTTGTGGCTGAGTTGCTCTTGTTCCCAATTGCTTCCTGTTTGTTGTAATACCACTTACAGGTGAGGTTGGACAATTATTAGTGAGGACATTTCACGAATGGACTTATCGCACAGGTGGCAACCTATCACGGTACCACACGAGTTCACTGAGCTCCTTAGAGACCTATTCTTTCACAAATGTTTGTAGAAGCATCTGCATGCCTAGGTGCTTGATTTTATACACCTGTGGCCTCCTGAATTCACTGATTTGGAGGGGTGTCCTAATACTTTTGGCAATATCGTGTTTCTTGTTTTTTGCCAAATTCTAAGGCAGTAGTATGAAGGTAATTGCAAAATGTATTGCAACAATAACCCTGCCACAAATAACACGTCCAGATCATCTTCACATCATTCAACGCATTAACAATGAAGAACAAAATAACAACCATCAAAGGAAGGAGTAAAGATGGCTGTGCGTGTTTTCATACATGTGGGCTCAGTTACACAAACATTGCTCTTCCAGGGGGATGTTTTTTAGCCCACAGCTGCACTATTCCTTTCACATTAACATGCTAATTCAACATTGGTATGCCAAGCCGACTGGAGGCAGCAGACAAAGGCCTGTTGTTGGTTCAGAGAAGGTCTGGCTGCTGTTCTCACAGGTCTCAATCAGAGCTCAGGGCCGCTGCACCCGCAAAAATGCACCTTGTATGACAGCGTTGACAGCTACACTTCAACCTATAGAATAATGACTCAAATAAAATATTGTTTGACTCGTTCTTTTGAGTCAGAGAGAATCAGTTAAATCAGATGATTCAGGATAGAAAATCATCTCCGCCTTTAAGGCCGTGTGTCCACCAAAGCATTTTTTCAATTGTTTTCAATGTGAGCACCACTTTTTTTAAACGGCAGGAGCGTAACGGGGTGCTGAGCATCTATTTCACAGTTCAGTTCATTTTTTACTGGTTGCCGTGAGTTGAACAATGTTCAAGTTTTAGTAAGCTGAACTAAAAGCTTACTAGTTATTAGTAAGCTGAACGCACATCACTGTCAACCAATCCACAGTGGAGGATGGGCGGGACAAATACAACAATGACTAACCACAACATTCTGCTTGTACAACGCAAACAGAAGACAACAACAAGCATAATAACAGAACAAAATCATTTAAAACAAGAGCCAGAGCAAATACTTTACATTGTATCGACATTTTTATTTTTATATACAGAAACAAACTATCTGTGAAATGAGATGCTAGTAACACTTCCGCAGATTTTCTATCATAGCGAGCAAAGAGTCTCAACTTAAAAAAACGCTGCATTGCCAAAATACACTCAAGCACTCACAGCAAAGCGTTTTAAGCAGAGTATCTGGTGTTTTGAGTGGACATGCGGCCTTAGTCGACTTTTCAGTTTGCAACCTCCAGATATGATTCATCTCCTGCTGGCAGTTGTAATGCAATTTCAATTTGTTTGCAATCGTGCTTTGAATTGAGTGTGTAGTGACAGTACTGTAGTTAGTATATGAACAAAGAATGTAACTGTTGCTGTTTGATCATGAAAAAGGTCTGCAAAGTTCCAAAATCCCTCCAGCAGCAGCTCTTCTCTATATCAGGTTCACTGTTTCTGAACTCCCTGAAAATGCCTTTATTATAGTCTTGAATTTTCTTCCAGGAACAAATCTCAAAATATTCTTAATTTTAATAATTCATGCCCATGGTATATGTAAAATAAAGTCAGAGGCCTGGTTGAGTGAGTTAGTAGTGTGTTGAAACTCACAGTTATGGTAAGGGGCGGGAAATTTCTCAAACACAAAGCGCTTGACCAATCAAAACACACTGGTCCAGCCGCTCAATCAGAACACATTGGCCCTCATTTATCAAAAGTGCGTACACCAAATTTCCAGCGTACACCTTGCGTACACCCAAACCCACGGTGACTTTGAGATTTATCAATATGGACGTTGGCGTATGGCACGCTCAAATCCTACGCCAGCTCAGGAGGTGGTGTACGCACGTTTGAGTTAGAGGGGAAATGCGCAGAAAAACAATTCCTAACACCACAAAACGCACTGACAAAGATATGCTATATTATGACCCACTGTTAAAAACCACAACGACAACATTCAGTGTTTATTTTTGTGCAACATGAACGTCAATGTTTAATTTGTGTGACTTTACCAAAGCGTTTGATTTGTAGGCATATGCCTCCAGTCGCGAGCCTGTGCGCTTTATCTGACGGTTCAGGCCCGCCTGGCCCGGCAGCTGCGCACGGACTGGGACTAAAATAATTCAGACTGACAAAATAATAAAAATGACCTTTTTCTTTTAAATAATAATAAAATCAATAAAAATGACATTCTTCTTCTGAATAACAAGCGTCATTAAGAATAATAATCATAATAATAATAAGAATCTTACAAATTGTCATGTAATTATTAATGTGAATGAATGGTACTCCACATCACATCATCATCACTGTTGTACACCCCAATATATGTACGAAATTAAATGCTAATTGTTTCAAAACGTGCTGTAAAATAATGCATTGTGATGGTAATTTATCATCCAAAGGTATTTAAACTGCTGGAGTGCACTTATCAACCTCCACACTATTAAGATACTCGTAATTTGGGTCCATATTTTGTTTTTGTAGGTGCCTTTAATCCCACTCTTTAAACTCCCAAATAAAACAATTTCGTTTTTTTTTTCACTTCCCTGGTGATGGTCTCGATGGGCGCGTCTCAATCATCTCACTAGTTCAGTAGTCAGGGCATTGATCAGGGAGTCAGCCCATTGACTTATGTCCTAATCAGTGCCCTGACTAGTGGACTAGTGAGATGATTGAGCGCGCCCGATCTCCACGTCGGAGAAGTTTCGCTTCTTTGCCGTCTTCTGTTTGTCCATGGCGTAAAATGAGGGCGTGGGGGAGGCGGAGACTTGAATATATAGGGGCATGTTATTCTAATGCCGATCGTTTTCAGCCGCCGCATTTATCAAGGGCAAGTATTGCGTACACCTGGATTGCAGAGGTACGCACAGCTTCATAAATCAGGCGGTGAGAGGAGTGTAAGCATAATCTTACGCCAACATATACACCAGTTTCTACGCAAGATTGATAAATGAGGGCCATTGTGCTTTTCAAAAGGAGGGGCTTCATAGAGAGAGGAACTAAAGTTACTGACAGACTGGGAAGAGACAGGCTGCAAAAATTGAGAAAATAATGTGTTGTTGAACATTTAAGCATGAAAATGTAATCTAGTAGACCCCAAAAACAACATCAAGACTTTAATTTGTCCATTAAAATGTTTTTGTTTTATTGATGCTATCCTTGTGTGCCCCTTGAGATGCATCAAAAGATAAAAGAGCATCAGGAATCCTAGCAGCCCTTATGGAAGCAGTCCAATGGAAGTCTAATGGAAATGAATGAGCACAGAAACAGTGATGCAAACCTCACTATCAACGTCTCAATGTGCAAACAATGTACCTTCAGGTAGTAGACCAAAAGTTCATTAAGAGCAGGATCAGCGTTCAGGTTGACCAGGAAGCACTTGTCCTCTCCGACCTTGATCCCTGATGACTCCAGAGAGATCCCCATGCTCTCCAGCTGCTTCTGGCGCTCCTGCAGAGACCAATGACAGCTGTCAATCAAATCTGACATCTTCTGTGAGGCTGTTGATACTCAGATGTACCCTTTCCTTTGGTTTGTTTCATTTAAATAACATCTTTGTCTCAGACATTTCTGACTAAAAATGTGTTTTTATTGAGATCTCTGACTTTTGATTGTTGGAAAATCATTCTTGATAACAAAAGATAATTTCATCTCAGTCGAGTGGAAACAACAGATATTTAAGAGAACTCATTTGTAAAATGTCTTTTGACATTGAGGTTGAAGGCCACATTAAAATTGAGCCACAATCAAATTGTATGCAAAATTCATTCTGCACAGCTGCACAATATCAAGATGGATACAAGCAAATGTGTATGTGCGTGTGTGTGTGTGTGTGTGTGTGTCTGCACGGTCCTAGAAAACCCTACATTGGTAATAACAGGATAGTATATAGGATATTAAAGGGTTAGTTCACCCAAAAATGAAATTGATGTCATTAATGACTCACCCTAATGTCGTTCCCGTAAGACCTCCGTTCATCTTCGGAACACAGTTTAAGATATTTTATATTTTAGTCCCAGAGCATATGCAGTCTATGCACACTTTACTGTCCATGTCCAGAAAGGGAATAAAAACATCATCAAAGTAGTCCATATGAGACATCAGTTGGTTGATTAGTCTCTTAAAGCATCGAAAATACAGCCTGACGTGGTCATACTCAATTCTAGTCAGAATATGAGTCTGATGCTCCACTGGGCTGTGATTATGTGGTGTGTTTCAACCGAACCAGGAAAGACCTCAATTGGCTAGACCTACAACCAATCAGAGCAACGAAGCAACGCATTACGTTAGCTGTCAAATGTCAACAGAGCTCAACTGAACTGTGTTGCCAAGTCAGTGTTTTTTTCCGCGGGTTGAAGCGACTATTATGTGATATATAGACCCATGAGTGTGAATTTTAGCAGGCAACCTTACCAAAATAACACACATTTTATTTTGGCACATTGTATTTTGATGACGTGGATGATTACGTTACTGTTTATCATCTGTCCGTCATCGTCTAAAGCCCACCCTGATGATTTCATTGGTCCGAACAGTTTCTGTTCGGGGATAATTACTCCTCTATGGATCGAGGCCAGACCGAACTGGCCTACCTAAAAATGTTGTGGGCGGGGCTAAATTCGGCTGGCATCCAGGCTATCGAAAATACATTTTAGTCCAAAAATATCAAAAACTATGACTTTAGTCAGCATTGTATTCTCTTCCGTGTTTCTCTAAAAGAATCGATCAATGATTCGGGTCGCCAATGTCACGTGATTTCAGCAGTTTGGCAGTTTGACGCGATCCGAACTGCTGAAATCATGTGACACTGGCGACCCAAATCATTGATCGATTCACTGATTCATGAACCGTTTGAATCTTTTTGGAGGAACACGGAAGAGAAGACAATGCTGACTAAAGTCATAGTTTTTGATATTTTTGGACTAAAATGTATTTTCGATGCTTCAAGAGATTCTAATCAACTAACTGATGTCTCATATGGACTACTTTGATGATGTTTTAATTCCCTTTCTGGACATGGACAGTAAAGTGGGCATAGACTGCATATGCTCTGGGACTAAAATATAAAATATCTTAAGTGTGACTGTCTTACGGGTGGGGAACAACATTAAGGTGAGTCATTAATGACATAAAATACCTTTTTGGGTGAACTAACCCTTTAATACCAGTAATTTTTTACCTTGTGGGGACATTTTTGGTCCCATGTGGTACAGCTTATAAATCATACAAAGTGAAGTTTTTTGAAAATGTAAATGTGATGGGTAGGTTAAGGGGTATGGTTATTGTAAGAGGATAGAATATACAGTTTGTACAGTATAAAAAACATTATCTCTATGGAAAGTCCCCATAAACGTGTGCCTATGCGCGTTTGCTACCTGTGCAATCTCCTCTGTTTTCCGGAGTTTCTCTTCCCAGGTGACGGTCATTTCCTGAATGAGCTTCTCCGACTCTTGGAGTTTCTCCTTCAGCTCAGGAGCCTTCAGAGACTGACAAATACAGCATAACAAACATTATCATTAAAAGCTATGAGTCTAATCATCTCCCCATCAGTGTTATTTTAGTATCTATAATATGCTATTATAACTTTTTTACTAATATATATATATCGATATATATATATATATATATATATATATATATATATATATATATATATTAGTATATTATATTATTATAAATATAGTATTATATATTTAACTTTAATTTAGTTTTATTCATTTTTATTTTGGCTTATTTTATTTTACTAACATTTTTGCTAATATTTTGAAGTAGTTTTTTTATTTTTCATTTTTATTTTAATTTTAGTTAAAGTATTAGCTCTTTTTATATAGCTACAGTTTTTATTTGTTTTTATTTTATTTTAAGTTTGAAATGTTTAAGCACTTACGGTATATAAAATAAAATAAGTTCAAACATAGTTGATGATGATAACCCTGTTCCCCATAAGGTTTAACACCAGCTCTGCTCTAAAACCTAGTGAAGCTGTCTACATAGGGTAATGCTGTCTGCATTTTAAGGTATCAAAGGCATGCAGCAGGATGCCTTCTAACATATCTTGATTTAATCAGTATCACTTGCATTTTAACGGCAATTACAGAACGCAATGAGAGGTAAAAAGTTGGTGTCATCTAAAAGATTGAAAAGCCTGTCAGAGATTCTTCTGATGATCTCCCAAAACTCTCTGCTCACCTCAGCCTGAGACAGCTGCACTTTCAGCTTCTCCACTTCCTCCCGGAGCTCCCTTATGATGCGGGCGTTGGGATCCTCGTTGACCACGGCGTGATTGACGATTCGTTTCGCTCGGTCGGCGTACCGCAGTGTGGACAGTGTCTCCTCGTAGTTGTCAGCGGCTGGGCTGATGGTGGCGATCATGGCCGTCTTACTGTTGCCTCCGAGATTGTCCTGTAGCAATAGAGAGCAACAATCCATTAATTTTCTCCATAGGGAGATTGCTTTTGAACCTTTAAAGACAGACCTACTGTGAGGTGCGAGGTGGTTAACCAATGATATATATACACACGGATCCTCACGATACACAAGGCCAGTTGGCAATGCCACACACTGAACACATATTACGCATGAGCATGACGTCACCGGTTTCACAATTTCGAGTTTTTGTAGTTTACACGTTTTCAGACGTTTGCATTTTCAGGCCTCCAAAACGCTGTTGCTGCGTAAATTAATTTGGCCCAATCTCATAAAAAGTTTTTAGTTGAAAACTGTGTTGTGTAAACAGCCCCTGAGTCGGATTCCACTGGACTTTTGCATCTATTTTGGGAGGAGAGAAGCGATGGGACAGCTCTGACGCAGACGGACTCACCTTGAGCAGCCACGTCAGCACGGAGTCTCTGTAAGGCACAAACTTGCTCTTGCCCTTCCCTGCAGACTGATCAGCCAGAGCAGAGATCACACAGCCCAGTGTCGTCAGAGACCTGGAGATACATAAAACACTCATCTCATCAACTCAGAAAACAGAGGGTCGGAAATACAGCTGGTTAACTGATCTGATCTGATATTTTATGATTTTTTTAAAAAATTATTATTTACTTTTTTGTCAGTCGAACTAACCCCTATTGAGAAAAAATATTTATTGAAGTATCACTGATATTTACTGTAGCAACACATTTGCATGTTCACAGTTCACTGATGTCGGATTGTCCAGATAAAATTCTTTAGTAAATGTTTTATTTGGTTTTTATTTTCAAATAATTCATTTTAATTGAACCTTATTATGATTTAATACATTTTTGCATGTTTTATTTTGATTGTTTTTATTTAAATTATGTTTAGTTAGCATTTTATTTGTTCTTATTTTAAAATTATAAAATTATAATTAAATATTTATTTTTTATTTAATTATAATTTTATTTAATATTTTACTTTGTTTTTATTTTCAAATTATTTATTTTAACTTGACATTTTATGATTTAATTCATGTTTAGTTAGTATTGTATTTTAATTGTTTTTATTTTTAAATGATTTATTTTAATTCAACATTTTTATATATGAATAAATTCCTATTAAGTGTTTTTTAAGTTAAATTAATTATTTTAACTTTTATTTAACTAGTATTATACTTAATAAAGTGTTTTATCTTGATCATTTTTTATTGTTTATTTACATTTAGTTTTATTTAGATTTTGTTATTTTAATAATTTAGTAATTTTATGTTTACATTTCTATGATTTAATACATTTTTTGCAAGTGTATCATTTATATTTTTTATTTTTTACATTTTAATGATTTAATTAATTATTCATTTTTCTATAAACTCAATCCTTGCAGTTCCCTTACAAACCTCCATTTGAGAAACCCTGAATTAGAGGACCCATCATTGCCCATGATGCAGTTCTTTCATTTAGCATCTAATAACATTTCATTTGAAGATGCTCTTATTCATGTAGGTTTGTAAAGACGGCGCTTTATTCTTTTCTGTATTCATTATGTGGATCCAGTTATCCTTTTATTCTGTCATCCTGGCTTAAGTTCACAACCTGCATACAACAAACTGTCAGCATATTATTCATTTTTCAATGATTATTATAAGCAAGTGACACATCTTCCTTTGGAAATGGCGAGCAGCCCCAGTCTGGAGCACTCAAACGTGCTCTTACTTGTTGATGTTGCTGCCTTCCTTCAGTCTCTCTCCAGCTGCTCCAGTCTTGGACACGCGCTCGCTGCCGGCCAGATCCACAAGACTGATCTTGCTTACTTTCTCTCCAGAATTCTGCGTATTACAATCAACAATTTCCAAAATCAGCACAATTCAGCACAACATGTGTGTCTGGTATAGATCAGGGTCCAAAATGAACACTTTCCAAGCATTAACTGGATATAAAACTATATATGACCCTGGACCACCAAACCAGTCATAAGTCGCACAGGCATATTTGTGATACATTGTATGGGTCAAAATTATCCATTGTTCTTTTATGCCAAAAATCATTGGGATTTTTAAGTAAAGATCATGTTCCATAAAGACATTTGGTAAATTTCCTTGCATAAATACATCAAAAATGTATTAGAAGTAGTAATATGTATTGCTAAGGACTTCATTTGGACAACTTTAAAGGTGATTTTTTCAATATTTGGATTTTTTGCAACCTCAAATTCCAGATTTTCAAATAGTATCATGAAAAATAAAATAAAAAACACACATCAACGGAAAGCTTATTTATTTCAAAAGATTTACTTTGGCTAGTTTTGTGGTCCAGGGTCACATATTAGGAACTGCAAACAAAATGTAAGCATTTAAAGACTGCATTTAAAGGGTTAGTTCACCCAAAAATAAAAATTCTGTCATTAATTACTCAACCCTAATGTTGTTTGACACCCGTCAGACCTCCGTTCATCTTCGGAACACAAATGAAGATATTAGTGTTGAAATCCGATGGCTCAGAAAGGCTTCATCGACACCAATGTCATTTCCTCTCTCAAGACCCATAAAGACACTAAAGACGTCGGTACAAAGCCCATCTCACTACAGCGGCTCTACAATCATTACATGAAGCGGCGAGAAGAGTTTTTGTGCGCAAAAAAAATGAAGCCGGGTGCACACTGTGCGATTTTGCCCACGATTTGGCCGTCTGAGACAAATTTTGCGAATCCTAAGATTCCTCTGATCCTAGGCTAAAATCTGACGTCTTTGATCGCTAGTTTAACGTGTTCACCGGCAGCCGATTAATGACCGCTGTGATCAAATTTGACCTTGGACGAAATTCTGGCAGTGTCAGAAGATTTGGAGCACAGTCCTGCAGTGTGACTTCTCCTACGACGACCGTCAAATATCTCGGTTTTTCAAGACAAACTATGACAAAAACAAGAGCTAGAGATTTCTTTGTAGCCAGCATTTCAGCCCCGCGTGAAATGCAGCTCACTGTCACTGAACGCAGCATTCATTGATGATATAAAACTAAGGATGAGTTTTCTTAGTGCATCTGTTTTTAGCATGCCTTGAGTATCGTACATTAATGACAACTGAGATCTTACAGTAGGTCTGTTTACATGGAGCACTGTAATCGGTTTAAAAGTCCAATCCGAATGAAAATGCTCCATATAAACACCTCAGTCGGAATAAAAATGCCCAAACCGAATGAAATTGTAATCAGTTTGAGAGGGGTGGGATAAACCTTTTCATGAACCGATTAAACGAAAAATTTAACCATGTAAACGACCTGACCGGATTACTTTTGAGTGTGTGTCCTTATATGACGTGATACACAGCGCGCGCCTTCATCATTGACAGCGCGCTGCGCTCACACGCAGGCTATAATGTTGAGAGGAAAGTTAATTTTTCTGAGGGGTAATCTTTTTTATTTCGTAAGAAGTTATGAAGATAATATTGGCATAATGACAGATACAGCCTGGATTCATCCTCTCATCTTGACAGCGTTTGTCCCAGGCACTTTTTACTTCAACTGCGCCTGACAGAAGAATGTATTTTTTTTTTTAGATGTTTGCACTCTACAATAAATAAATAGCTTTTATAAAACCGTATAAGTCCTGGTGGCCGTTGAGAGTTGCTATGGCATCCGTGAACACATTCAGCTGCTGGAGAGGACGGCATCGACATTTCTGAAGCGGCAGACAAACTGCTCTGTGATGATTGTGATTGAAAGTCAGCACATGTAAACCCCAGATCAGGTTAGATAACGTCTCATGTAAACAGTCCACTAAATCTTTCAATTGGAATGACAAAAAAGGGTGCATGTAAACGTGGCTAGTGTGACATGGCTTACAGCGGCGATAATGTTTATACAGTCTGACAAGGAACATTCGCACAGAGTGCAGGACCCATTATATAGTGATGGGCCGAATTCAAAACAAAGTTTCGAACAGTTATGAATCAGCGTATTGATTTATGATTCGGATCGCGTGTCAAACTGCCAAACTGCTGAAATCACATGACTTTGGTGATCCGAATCATGAATCAATACGCTGATTCATAACCACTCGAAAACATTTTGAATTCGGCCCATCACTATACAAATCGTTATTTAGTTTTTTTGCGCACAAAAACTATTCTCGCCGCTTCATGTAATGATTGTAGAGCCACTGTAGTGAGATGGGCTTTGTACCGACGTCTTTAGTGTCTTTATGGGTCTTGAGAGAGGAAATGACATTGGTGTCAATGAAGCCTTTCTGAGCCATCGGATTACAACACAAATATCTTCATCTGTGCTCCGATGATGAATCTTACGGGGTGTCGAACGACATTATGGTAAGTAATTAATGAGAGAATTTTATTTTTGGGTTAACCAACCCTTTAAGAATGATTATCTGATGTAAGTGATGTGAGCAATTAAAATAAAACAGTTTACCAAAAAAATTACGTCGTCTGCTATGACTTTTTTGTGAATCTTGGAAACTTTACCCATTATACAAATGATGAAATATTTGTTAAAAATATTGAATCATACTGTAATGCATAATTGTGCTTGGAGTCAATTGTTTTATTTGTGATAACGCAATGAAAAATGCCAAATTGACATAATTTCATTAATACAAAAAAATGAACATACAAAAACCAATACAAAATGTATATCTTATTATGATCTACTCAATGTATGCTTTTTCCTGAGAGATTTTTGTTTTCCTATAAAATAAAACCTGTAGCTGTTACCAAGTTTAGTGTTTTGTTTTTCCCTCATATTTAAAAAATATAAAATAGTTTCCTCATATATTTTAATGGTTTAATCAACCTTGTAGAGTCATTAAAAAAAATCTCCCCTCCGATCATCACTTTTGCCCACTTCTGCATGTGAATGACTCAATGGTTTTTGATTTATGCTGCATGTCACAAATAAACAAAACTGTTCAATAATTCTGCTGTCATCAGGGACAAAATATATACTGCAGTAAAAACAGCGGTTTCATTTCCCATATATCTGCACAATTTAAAATGGATAACCGTGATCATGAACCACTGACCCCAGACTGCAGGTCGTAAAGAGTCTGCGTGACGATGACGCTGAAGACGGCATGTGAGCGACTGCTCTCCTCGTTCATGTTGGTGGCGGCTACCGTGCGTGATTTATTCCCTTCCGACATCAGAGATTCAATGTCCTGCGTTGGTGGGAAATGATAGAGAACATGCAAATAAATCACACAATGCAAACACACTTTCGCTTTGGAACAGGGAACGTTCTCTCAAAGTTATGAACAAACGTTTTTCCAGTAACGTTAAATGTGCACTATGCAACTTTCCGTCCACTGGAGGGCGCCTATTCTAAACAAAGGCGTAGTTTGATGACGCAAAGTGTGAGCGCAGTATCTTGGGACATGTGGTCTTCACCTCACAGCCGATGGAAAACAGGACTCGGGCAGAAATCATGTTCAGGGATGCGGTTATTAATGTTACTGTAGTGTGAAGCAGAGCAGGACCGAGTGTTGTGGAGCTGAGCACGGCCGCTGGAGCGATTGTTACACAAACACACGGCTCGCGAACACCGGGACTTTTATTATGACGGGACAGGACACAGTCGACGGGCGCCCGCACTTCCGCTTTTTCCGGTCATGATTAAAGGTAAAGCAGCTCTGTTTATCATATTAGATACATTTAAGTGTGTTTAAAATGATGTTATGACGTTACTCTGTGCGTTCGCTCGGCGCTGCTGTGACATGTTCACACTGCTAAGAGAAAAGCGCTTCTGCAGAATAAAACCGAGTGTAACGCAGATACGACGCGATTGACAGGCGACTCGCTCAAACGCTATGCTGAAACGTCCCGGTCCTTAGTTAAAATAGCAATTTTCTCACAATTTACAAATAGTTGGAAACATTTGGGATATTGTAGGTACTCAACTGAACAAAATATATAACACCGGCCTAGTGGTTTTTGGATATTTTACTGCAAAAATACTACATAGTGCACCTTTAATAGAACGTTTCTTTAAAGTTATCTGGTCGTAAATAAGGTTCTCAAAACATTAGCACATTAATACATTGCTCATGAAATGTTTTTTCTGAAACATTTAATGTTATTTCTTATTTCATAGTGTTTAGAGGACATTTAAAAGTAAAATTATCATAATGTTTGCAAAATATAAAATGGAAGGTTTCCTTGATGTTCCATTAACCAAGAAAATCGTTTGTTTTTTATATGGAACAAAACTGAACGTTTTATCAAATGTCACATAGTTCACTGTAAGTGGAAAATGTGATTTGTTCTGTTATTTTACTTTTTTTCTTTTCTTGCTGTTGGAATAAAGCCCATGTGTCACCGTCGGGGACAGACAAAGCTTCCTACAGAACTTTGAGTGAAACATGTAAAACAAAGTTGAAACAACTGAGACTTTCATGAATCTCCAGAGGTAAGATTTCAGGATAAAATCACTTTAGCAATCATGTTTACCTCGAAGCTCATCACAGCCAGCTGAGAGAGCCCGTCCACATACGGCCCCAGGACTTTATGTTCCCTGACCTTCAGAGACTGTCTGCTCCTGCACGCAAGCAAGAGAAGCCATGTGAGAAAATACCACTACAGTTTCATCAGCCCTTTATCTGGACGCCGATTCACAATCTTCCTCTTCTAAAATAATAACAATAATAATTTAGGTTAAAAAAAATACTGTCAAAATTTGAATGATAAATTCAAAGTATAAAATTAAAGAATTTGTTTTTAAACTAAATTAAACTACGTAACATAATAATGCCAAATAAAACAGGACAATAATTAATTAACTAATTCAATTATAACCATTAATACATTTTAAAGAATATTTAATGTAACATTTTCACAAAATAAGGAAAAATGTATTGCTTATTATTACAAATAAAAAAAAACACTTGTTACAATTAAACTTAATAACAACATTTGCATTTTAAAGCAGGTAATTATAATTAGCTAATAAACTTGTATCTATTAATTAACACAAAAATATATAGTACAAAATAAGAAAACAATTACAAATGTTAAGACGACTATACATTTTAAAATGTATTGATTTATAAAAGGTGCAAATTGAAAATGTAAAAAATAAAATTGTAGCCCAAAAAAAAAAGTTTTAAAATTTAAGTCAACAAATAAGGCCATAAACAAAGATGCAAAAATACGGCTGCAAGTGATGGATTTTAAGTTGAGTGTGAAAACAAGCGCTGTAAACTCTCACTAGGTGGTGCAGACGGGTCTGCCTGAGACTGAACAACCTTCACACAGCCTGCAGATTTACAGACAGCCTCTGTGGATCATGCTGACAGTCATTCTCTACACCTGTGTGAACTTGAGGAGAACTGGGAACTCAACGTCTGTGCTTATTGTGCCCACTCCCGCTCACCCTTTGGGATCCAGCAGGTCTCGCACTTTTTCATTGTAGATCTCCATGAACGAGACCTCCACCTTGAAGGAATGGGCCTCGTTCTGCTCTTTGGAGACCCTCTCGAACAGCGAGCAGCAGAGTCTCGGGATCAGTCCTGGCTGCTCTCCATTGCCCATCATTGAGAAGGATTTCCCAGAGCCTGCCAGACCACCAAAACAACGTTTCAAAGGTTAGACGACATTATCTCACCCAGCAGGCGTGTTCGCACACGTCAGCCCACATGTAAAGCTTGTGTTGGAGGACAAAACGCCGGTCTGAGTACTAGGACAGGTAGGCAGAGGAAAGACACAATGTGGTGCGTCTGCGGAGGAAAGACAGACACTGAGCGATTCAACAGTATGATTGGAAACGCAGAAGCTTCCTGTTCATGAACGGAGAAACATCAGGTTGATATTTACCCACAGACCACGTGCCTCACTCGACACTTATTACATGGATTCTGCTTTTAAAAACTTATTTTGAATTAAATAATTCAACTTTCACAAAGATTTGAACAGCACAAATTGAAAAACTATTCTACAAATGAGCCAGTTTATTAATTACAGATCATTTTCATCTGTACTGCCTGAGCAAGATTTAAATAAATTATATAAAAATTATTTAAACAAAACAAAAATATTATTGTTATTTTCATTGTATTTTACATTTACATTTAATCATTTAGCAGACGCTTTTATCCAAAGCGACTTACAAAAAGGGGAGAGCAATAGAAGCAACGAAACAAACAAGGACAACAACCTGTAAGAGCTGTAAGAAGTCTCAGTTAATTAGCACAGTACACAGTTTGTTTTTTTAAGTTTTTTTGGTTTTTGTTTTTTTTAAGTTTTAAAAAGTTACGGTGAAGGAGTAACCCTTGAACTCTTAATGCATGCGTATTGATGAACGTAGAAGCTAGAGCAAAACAAAGCACTGGTCATGAATAAGAGTCTAAAAAATTCATTTTTAAAGAGAAACGGTGGAGGATATCAATATAAGAGGAGAGGGGCTTGTATTTGATGCCCAGCACTATCTGCGAGAGGCGTCAAAGCCTGCGATGCTCCTATTACACCACGTCAGGGGTTACTCTTTCACCGTAGAGTCGACTTGCGTACCGCTGACTGCTGGAAGTTAGTTATTTTAGCCTATAAAGTTTAAAATATGGATATTTTTCTTACACAAACTCGCCACTTCACTTCAGAAGGCCTTTATTAACACCTGGAGCTTTGTGGAGCAGTTATATGACGGATATATGCACTTTTGTGGACTTCAAAATGATACAACTAAGCTTGGTAGAGCCAGGACATTTTTAAAAGAAGTCTGAAAGAAGAATGTCATAAACACCTAGGGTGGCTTTAGGGTAAGTAAATCATGGGATCATTTAAAATTTTGGGGTGCACTATCCCTTTAATGAAGAAAAACAAATGTTGACATGAAACATGACCTGGACATGTTTTTGTGAGTTTGTAAAGCTAGGTGAAAAGAGGAAAATTCCCTGTGTGATTTTTTTTTAGTGAGAAACATGTTTGTGTACTACAGTTATGTCTCGCAGGGCTCTTTTAGGGTAATCACCACTGCTCTCATGCCAATGAATGAGCATCTATTCATGTCTTTCAATGAAACGGATGTCACTATCAACAGAAAGCACTCACAAAAGACCATATATTGTTTACTGAATATTTCTCTCTGTAACAGTACCTGTTTGTCCATAGGCAAAAATGCAGGCGTTGTATCCTTGAAATGCGTTTTCAAGAATTCCCTCCCCAAGGCACTTGAACACGACCTCCTGACCTACAAGACAAATACAGACAACCATGAAAATCACAACATCTTCCCTCTCTGATCTCCATACTGTACGAGAAGGAACACTTCACTGCTGAGCAACTAAGGGATCTCCACATTTCTCATTTCCTTGGCTTTCAGAAGAAATCCCTCGAGCCCTCCCACAAAAACCTCAGAAATAAGCGGTGTGTATGGGAAAACGGGCCGCATGATGTGTTCGTGCTCCAGTGAAGCCGAGATGCAGTTTTCCAGATTCATGGTGAATCAGCCAGCTGTGCAAAGAGCTAAATAAAGCTGGACCTCAAGCACTTTCACCGCACAAATCGCCTGTTGTTTCTGAGCGCCAATGCGGCTCCCTGCGTTTACTGCACAGGAATTGAAATGTTCTTCACACAATGTGTCTGAACAGAGGTGGGAGATCCCATGCATGAAACCCTTCAGACTGGAGATCTTTTGTTGATCGTCACAACTCATTAACCCTGTTTAAGAGACGAGTAATTGGCCAATAAGCAATCATTTTTTCCATTCACGTGAACATACTGAGTAGCAGAAACTTTGATGTTAAATATCATCTCACTAGAAAAGGAAATCCTTAAGTCCATAAAGACAGACTTAATAAAATAAACAGTGAACTAAAACTAAAATGAACACTTTACAATAAGGTCTCATTAGTTAATTATGCATTAATTAAAATGAGCTAACAATAAGCCACTTATCAACAAGACAATGATAAAAAATATTAATGTGAAGTACTACCCAAAAATGCATTCATAATATATGCAAATGTATGAACAATGAACATATTTAAATTTAACAAATAAGTCATTAATAAAATAAAATAAATGGTGAAGAAAGGAAGGAAAGTAGCTGTAAAATTGAATGACTGAGTTTAAACACACAAAGCATCAAGTTATTTTTGTTTTATAGCACCAAAAAAGGTTGTGAAAAAGCATACAAAAAGAAAAAGGAAAGGAATTTCCCAAAGCATCCATCATTAATTGTACTGAACAGTTTTCTACACTTCCGTACAGGCCTTTATAAACCCCTATAACTGCACATGATCCTTCCTAAAAGACTTCAATAACCAGTGTGTCTGTGTGAGTCAATAGCACTCTCATTCCATTAGCAGGTTCATGAATACACCTTTATATCCATTACACTGTGAGATTGACAGATCAACAAGCAATAATAAGCATCCATGTAAGAACATGTTTATAGAGTCATCAGTTTGTCAGCCAGGCTTTATTTTGGCAGACTTAAACAGAGAGAACTGACACGAAGAACCATGTCATTGTGCTACATTATAGTGTGGGGTTTCAGATGAATTCAGACAGGGAGCGACTAATGAAAAATACACACAGCGGCTGAAATGACCAGTTAAAATGAGACTGGTCGGTGCTAATAAAATGATATCAGGTTGATATGATGGTCATTTTTAGAAAGAATATGGATTTGCAAACAAATCTTTGAAAGAGATTTGTTTGAGGCACTTAAACTAGATATTCACCGGCTGAAACGGTTATTTTAGAAATATTTATGAATTATTATATTATTTATTCATATTTAGAATTCACTTTCATTTTACATTTTCAGTTTTCATTTTAATTCTAATTTAAGTTTCAATAATTTAATAATAAAGCTCAAACGTGCTGCGTAACACGAGAATGAACCTCATTGGTTCTTGAGGACGCTCAAATGTGCTGCGTAACACGAGAATGAACCTCATTGGTTCTTGAGGACGCTCAAACGTGCTGCGTAACACGAGAATGAACCTCATTGGTTCTTGAGGACGCTCAAACGTGCTGCGTAACACGAGAATGAACCTCATTGGTTCTTGAGGACGCTCAAACGTGCTGCGTAACACGAGAATGAACCTCATTGGTTCTTGAGGACGCTCAAACGTGCTGCGCAATCAGCATTTTATATGTAAAAAAAGCCTAAATTAATTCTGTTCATCATTAAGTGATCAGGTTTATTCAGAAAATGTGGACTAAACCGCTATATTCATATGGATTCGTTTTACAATCTCTATGAACTTAAGCGTCAAAGTGGTAGTTGTGTAGCTGTCAATGGACGGACAGAAAAGATTTCATTTGTGTTCAGAAGATGAACGAAAGTTGACTTGAGGGTGGTTAAATGATGACAGAATGAAAAATGATTTTTAAAAGTTTTAGTTAACAACAACAACACTGAGCATAATGAAATATTCCCTTTTCTTTTTTGTTAGGTCTGATCTCCAGTTTGGTGTGTAAGATGCATCAGACGGTCAGTGAACATCACGGTAAACCAGCATAACAGTACCAAGCCTAAACTAGCCTGGACCAGCATGGGAATTTTGTGTGGTCTAAGCTGCTTTTCCTCAGATCCCACCCTTGGGAACGGCACATTGTGTGTCCGTGTAATTTTCTGGGCTTTCCATATTACAATACCAAATAAAATCCATAATTATTATGCAGGTGTGACTCTATCCAGCACAGTAAGGGGACAGTGATTCTGTGTGGACGTGTTAAAGAGTGACTCACCGGCGTACTTCGGGATGTTGGACTCATCCATGGACCAGAAGCAGTGGTCGAAGGCAAACACCTGCAGAGCCAGAGAGAGATGCATGCGTGCCTGTTATAACACGTTCCTCTTGATGCTGGTCGAGTCTCAGACAGACAAAGAAGACTTAATGCGTTTTATACCTGACACACACAGAACATGATACTGCTTGTCTTGAACACACAGCGTGAATGAGAATGAGAAAACAGCCCTCATCATCATCATCACTATTTTTATCACTCTTACAAGAAGTGGTTTTATATAGAAGCTTAAAAGCTCCTTTCAGGCACTTCATAG
Organism: Pseudorasbora parva; assembly: GCF_024679245.1. NCBI lineage: Eukaryota > Metazoa > Chordata > Actinopteri > Cypriniformes > Gobionidae > Pseudorasbora > Pseudorasbora parva. The sequence continues at coordinate 6,560,602 of NC_090178.1, read as the reverse complement.
AACCTTTTAGGGGTTCCCATCATGGAATCATTTTATGGATTAATTAAATTTTTGTTTTTGTTGTTTTAATTCATTTTTTTTTATTAAACAGCTTGTAAACCTTTATCACTAGAAAAAAATAAAATAACATGTTAAACATATTATGCAACCAATTTAGACATTTCTCCTTATATACAACATTTTGGCATAAAACGTAATTCAAATTTTAGTCAAGAACCCTGGAGTTCTATATAGATACCCACTGGTCTTTTTTTCACTAAAAGTGTAGAGGTTTGTTTAAAAAAAAAAGAGAGCTCATGAGCTTATTCGTGACGTAGAATGTAATCTGACTCCTACAGCGTTAGTGCTGTGAGACTTACGCGGCGACTCGATCATTATATTGAACAGACACGTTCAGTTTTTAATTGTAGTGTCTGTTCTCTAACTCAGTCACAGTGATTCAGTAGCGATGGCTTTGGGAGTGGCCTCACAGGGCAGCGAAGCATTCTGGGAATTGTAGTCATTCATCCCCATGAGACAAAAATACATTTTCTATCTTTTCTCAGTGTAGAAGGTACCAAATTCAAAAATAATTTCACCTTTCGACTATATTAATGACCCAGTTTAAATACAGATTCGTCTTCCCAGCGCTGAAGTACCCCTTTAAATCTTGTAGCTCAAACAGTAGATCATGGCACTTGCAACACAAAAGGTCATGGGTTCTTTTCCCAGGGAATGCATGAACTGACAAAGTGTACACCTTGAATGCAAAGCAAGTCACTTTGGATAAATGCGTCTGCCAAATGCATACATATAAATATACACGCGTTTATCCAAGACAGAACGAGATTAAATGGAAAGCTCTTTTTCCTGAGAAAAAGTAATCTCACACATCTCTTCCTCAGTTCTCAAACAATTTCTCAATCTGTACTTTCCCTAAAGTCAGAGATCTCTATATGAACTCAAACTTTTCTGATGAAATGATTCTCATTTACACTCTTACTGGATGACACACTGTAAAAAGTGATTTTTTTTTTTGAAGCTGCAAATAAAGATTATTGGATAATTGGAGATTTTTTACATTCCAGTCTTTCTACTTCAAAATGTAATATTTAGTTCAATCTTTTACTTTACAGTGTGTAATTCATTTCAAATGTACATGCAATTTCTGAGTGAAATCAGTAGTCTGTTTTAACTTTAAAAGGCATTTTACATTTACAATTAAACACAAAAACTGCAGTACGTCTCCTGAGCTCCTGTGGTCTCTCCTGAGAGACATTCTTACGGTTCTTGAGTACAGCAACAGTCTTTGTGAAGACACAGTTAATTACATACATAAATCTGGAGACAGTGGAATAAATTCCCGCTTTGGTGGCACATGTTTCCAGAGCGACCAGCCCTGTGGATCCGTACAGGGGCAGGGATGCAGGCCTGCTAGTCAGAGTTTTCCTTATCTCACATCCTAAATAAAGTAACTCTGTTTTCGCTCTAGTTTTGCAATAAGATGATATCTAACTGTTCTTAAACAAGATATATTTCCCTGATAATAAATATGGCATAAGACCTATCATGCCCTTTTTCAAAGTCTTGATGTTGTTTTTGGGCTGTACTAGAATAGGTTTTCATGTTTGAATGTTCAATAAGCACATTATTTTTCAGAGATTTTCTATTAACGTAGCTCCTCTCTTCCCAGTGTCAGTAACGCTCTGTTTAGTTCCTGTCTCTATGAAACCCCTCCACTCTGCCAACCTTCTAGCCTGGATGCCAGCCGAACTCAGCCCCGCCCACAACATTTTTAGGTCGGGCGGTTCGGTCTGGACTCGATCCATAGAGGAGTGATTATCCCTGAACAGAAGCTGTTCGGACCAGAGAAATCATCAGGGCGGGCTTTAGACGATGACGGACAGATGATCAACAATAACGTAATCATCACGTCATCAAAGGGGCTTGGATTATATTGGTTCGAATCCTAAACGGAGAGCTTGTTTGTATATGCATTCACCTTCACTATTTCTCTCAAAAATGATGATCATGTTGGGTAAGTACTCTGTGTATCATTAAATTCTTTTTCTTTTTTTTTTACAACAAAAGCCACCAACTACTAGCCCTAAACAATAACTTCTCGAAGGGATCCCCGGGGAAAAAATGACATTTGGGGCGTAAAATGTGTGTTATTTTGGCAAGATTGCCTGCTAAAATTCGCACTCATGGGTAGGGATGGGTATCGTTAAGGTTTTAACGGTATTAGTACTCTTATCGATACTGCTTATCGGTCCGGTACTTTAACGGTATTCTTACCGGTACTTTTTGAGATTATATATATATATATATACACACATAAATAACACACACACACACACACAATTAACAAAGATTCACTTTATAGGCCTACACGGTGCTTTAATTTCAGGAAGAATTGTAGTAATCAAATTTAAAATAGCACTGCATAGTTTATCATAAATAGCCAAAATAATGCTTATTAAAGCTGAAGTTATTCATTCAAGAGCTGTGAGTGATTTTCTCTTTGTATTTGGTTGTTTAATTCGCAGTAATTCATCAGCATGTTTATTTACACCGCTGCCTCTTTAAGACAGATGTGCAGATCTATAGGCGACTGATATAGGCAGATGCACTACATTTTCTCCCGACTATATCCATAATAACTACGTTCATTTTAGACACAAATTGTGCTGTGTTTAAGAGACTCTCCAAGCCGGTCATTTTGACATAGATGTTTGTGTACATTTGATCGTTTAAACGAGAGTGTGAAACCGAAAGTGTAATTTGCTTGTCTCGTTGTGGGCTGTTTCGGAGCGCGCGCCGACTTGGGAACAATCTCATGGCAACACAGTGCAGTTGAGTTCTGTTGACATTTGACAATTAATGTTATGCGCCGCTTCATTGTTCTGATTGGTTGTAGGTCTATCCAATTGATGTCTTTCCTGGTTTGGTTGAAACACGCCCCATAATCACAGCCCAATGGAGCAGAATCAGGCAGTTTAATAGAAGTATCAGACTTATATTCTAATTATCTATAAACTATAATACATATTTTGACTAGAATTGAGTATGACCACGTCAGGCTAATAGAATAGAAGAACTTTGGGAATTTTCTGACCCCGAAAGAACCTTTCAGATAGCAATTCTTAAAATACATTTATTTTTCCTTAGTCTGATAATCTAAAGAATATCTATTCACAATAAAGAACCTTTTGTGGAATCTTCATGGAACCATTACTGCCAATACCTTTATATTTAAGAGTGCATGAAGACAAATCTTACTTTCTCAACTTTTAAATTCATAGTTTCATATTTTTACTGAATAACGAGACAGATCTCCATTAAGGATGAGCTGTTTTTCGGTGTTGTGCAGGCCGCAGTGATGCAGTGTGACGTGTTTTATGAGCGCATGAGTTTTCTCCCTCTCTCTGGAGATCACTGGGAAACCGACAGGCTCTCTCATCTGTAAAATCAGACTGACCCAAATATTCCCTGATTAAGAACAGAGCGCGAAAACACTGGAAACACGCCTGCAGAACTGGGCGTTTTCTGAATATAAATCTGAAGAGGAGGAAATAACAATAAATATCAAAATGCATCAGATTACATACACTTTTCTTTTTTCAAGAAATGTCTACATTTTTAAATTTAGACAGAGAGGCTTCAACAATCTAGAATGTAAGTGTACTGTAAGTGATTTTTCAGATTTGTTAAAAAAATTTTCATGTCTATAATTAATAAGCCGATATTTCTAATTCAAAGTTAATGCACTACTGTTCAAAAGTCACAGCAAATAAAACTAAATAATATTTCTCTGGGCCCATATTCATGAAAAAGCTTGATGCAAAGAGTAGCTCTTAGCCTGGATGCCAGTCGAACTAAGCCCCGCCCACAGCATTTGAGGTCGGGAAGTTCGGTCTGGACTTGATCTGTTGTGGAGCAACTATGCTTGAACCAGAGATGTTCGGACCAATCAAATTGTCAGGATGGGCTTTATGCGGCGATGGACAGATTATCAACATTAACGTAATCATCCATGTCACCAAAGAGCGATTGGGTTGAATTCATTCTAATCCTAAACAGAGAAATTGTTCGTATATGCATTCCTTCACTATTTCTCTCAAAAATGATGATCGTGTTGGTAAGTACTCCGTGTATCCTTAAATTTATTTTACAACACTGGCAAAGATTGTTTACACTCATCTTCACTCAATATTCATATTCTTGTGTAAATTGTCATCCTCAATGAACCCGTCTCTTGCGTGATACCCAGAAATTTTGAATATTCCGATCTAATATGATTTCTGACCTGTAAGGTTGCCAGAATAATAATCATACCCTGTTTAATAATAGGCCAGAGGAGAACTGGCGCCCCGACTGAGCCTGATTTCTCCCAAGGTTTATTTCTCTCCATCATGCCCTGGTGGAGTTTTGGTTCCTCGCCACTGTCACCTTTGGCTTGGCTTGGTCAGTTGGGGACACTAAAATGATGATCCAAGTTATTCAAATAAATATAAAATGTAAATGTATTAATTAGGTCTTATTTAATTCTATAAACTATAATACTGATCTGCCAACATTGTCGCTATATGATAAATTAAAATAAGCTGATAGCATCAATGTTTTCTCCAGAACAACTGCACAGCCAAATCAAATTTTGTTGCAATATTGTCCTGTTTAACACTGTGAAGCTGCTTTGAAACAATCATCATTGTAAAAGCGCTATATAAATAAAGTTGATTGCTTGATCTTCTTCTCCTACTTCTTCCAGTGTGTATGAGCTCTGCTGACCACTATGCGTCGCTCATTATACGTCACTTACTCCGTTGCTCTGATTGGTTGTGCGTGTATCCAGTTGAGTGCAGAGGCATTTTCTTTAATGGTTCGGTTGAAACACCCCATAATCAAAGCCCAATGGAGCCATATCACACTCATATTCTGACTAGAATCTGAATATGACGACATCAGGCTAGCTCCTAGTGATACAATTCTAAGAAAAATCTTTAAAAAGTGGGCGTTTCCTCTCAAAATCAAATACAAAATCCTAGTTAAGAAGAAATTAATTGTAAAGTGGCTACAAGAAAAACATACAAAAATTTCCATTTCCACCATCGGGGCAATAATTAAGAAGTTCCAATCCACTAAACATTTTACAAATCTGCCTGGAAGAGGACATAATCCTAATTCTTTTACTTCAATGAAAGATGTGATTTATTTTATTTTTTTATGAAAGATCAAAAGGATAACCGATGCAGATTTCTTTTTAAAGCCATCTTTGATCATATTTACCTGGGGTGGCAATAATTCGGACCACAACTGTAGTCTATAATCTTATACAGAAAGGAGGAGTGTTTGTATTAATATTCATGTCAATGACTTGCATGTCTTAATTAAGCCATGCCACAGTTTTATAGACAGAGCCAGGTTTAACAGTGAGCGAAACTGAATTCACCCCAGTATATTTTGAGTAATTTCCTCTCTCTGTTCACTGCCGTAAGCAAGCGGTGAAGCGCTTTCCAGTAATCGGCCTTACCCTTCTGATCAGGTCACTGGCTGAAAAAGGGAAAAACCTCCCGAATCGTGGATGCTCAGCATTAGTCTGCAATGCAGTCTGTCTGCCTGCCAAGCACAATGGTCTGCGAGCGAGAGGGGGAGACGGGTGCAGCAACAATGCAGCTTTGAACGCGCGTACACTGGCCCTGTGTGTCCCTCGCTGCCTCACACATTGTAGCTCTTTGTGGTTGTTCACGGGATCTTAGAGGCCTGACACATTCACACAGACGTTTATCCCCGTCTGATGACCCACCGGAAGGATGGAGGAGCTGAAATGCATCTTTGACTGCATGTGGAAACATTTTAATGTGAAAAGCGTTGTTAACCCTGTAGAGCCTGGCATATGTCAGAAACATTTTATATACCAGGCTTATAGGGCTCATATAGTGTGACTATAGATTACATTTTATTTAGAGTCCCAAACTGATCAAAAATATGCAATTTAGTGCAGTTGCTGATATTAAGATGGCCTGAAAGATGAAATTCTGCTAGCATTGTGTGATCAATGAGATCTTTATATAACAGACTACTTACATAAAATGCATATAAATAACAATCATCAACATATCTCCCAATAATATCCTATGTCTTAGTAAGATGAGATTTAAATGCTTCGTTTTATGATCAAAGCTCTGTAGTTCAAAACATATAATGATGATTGAGAGATTAACAAATAAAACATCCCTTAAAAGCCTGATGGATCATATTTGATACTCACATTTTAGCATAATGTGAAAAAAGATGATGTATGGTTAATCAAGTAAACCTAGGATGAGACCTATTCAGATGAGATGTAAAACATGGTGCTGTATTTTAAGTAATTCACAATCATATTGAATTGCATAAATATTAATATGCACATACAGATAAACAGAAAATAAGTTTTATCTTACCTTTGGCTGTTTTCTGAGTATTACGAGGTGTAAGTGGCACATCAGGACAGGAAACAGTTTCCATAAAGACAAATAAAGAGCAAAGCACACAGTCAACAGCATTCAGACCATCATTACACTCACTGATTATTTTACAGGCACATAAAGCATTTCATGCGTCCAGTAAAACTACTTCAGAAATGGCTCATTCAGCAAATACATTACTCTCAAGGCAACTAGTTTGGGGTCAGATTTTTTTATTTATTCATTAAGGATGTATTTTTTTAATCAAATAAATGTAGCCTTGATAAGCAGAAGAGACTTCTTTCAATCCAAACTTTTGGCACATGTGTATGTACATTTCTTCTTCTTCAGAAAAGTGATCAATTACCAACTAAAACACATTTATTTTGTAGTTATTTAATTCACAAATGTTTTTTGAAAAAGAACATAAGAGGGGAAAACAGTATTTAATTAATAATGTTTAGTACTTTAGTATAATACAGACACTTCTCAATAAACATCATGAAATAAAGATGGGCTTAACATCACCTCAACAAATAACGGTAAAACTTTATTTTAAAGGGTCCAATGCTATTTCATGCATTCTGACTTGTGTTGATTCTCATGCTAAACATGGCCAAAGTTTCACGGACACAGAGTATTTCTGTGCCAAATACACGCCCTAAGGATTCGAATAAGTTTTGGAAAGTTTTTCTCGAGTATGGCCCTGTATGACGTCATAAAGGGGTGGAAATGCTTGTATGGACACTTCTCCCGGATAACCGTGTGTGCACATCAACCAGAGCGAGAGCACCAGTGAGCTTCGTTTGGTTACAGTAACCGTCAGCAGCGCTGTCATTTTGTTTTTAGTTCTGCAAGTGTGTTTGTTCGTTCCCGGGCAGGAGTGGAAACCGCAGGCGGTTTACAGCATAAATACAGTCAGCAAACAAAAATACAATAATGGCAATGCTTTTATTTTAATGCTCCTGCATTGAGATCAAATTTTGTTTTGTTTTTTAAAGTTCAAATATTACATGTAGTTACTCGATTCAAGTCATAAAATCTGCATGCATAACATTTATAAAAGAATGAGATGGGCAGATTTTCAAAAGTATCTTATTTTTTTTCTTTGGACAAGACAAGAAAAAATTCTCTATTAAAACTGGCAGGTAACCTGAACTTTTCCCAGCACAATCCACATTACGTGACACTGACCTCATTTATAGGTCATTTCTTTCCCCTTCAAACCTCTTTAATGACTTGATTAATGGAGGTCTTTACTGTCTCCTTGCATTTACCCCCGTGTTCATCGAGTTGTTCAGTGGTATTTCCTGACTGATGAACATGTGAATGGACTCATAATACACAGAGATTTAGGCCTGAATGTCGCAGTAGATCTCGTGTGTAAACTTCAGTAAAGCTTGTGGACTTTACAGCTGAGGTCATGTAAGGGTTATGTCTCCCAAAACCTCTCTCTCTCTCTCTCTCTCTCTCTCTCTCTCTCTCTCTCTCTCTCAAATGCAATGACAACGAGGAAAAAATGTACACAACTGTCTCGCATGCAGGAATTACCTTTCCAAAAAAAGAGTGGAGGTGAATGAAAACAAGCTCCAAAACTTCAAAAAGATGATCATTGCAATGCATCATTGAATTGCCCTCTCCAGACATGAATTCATGCTTTAGAATTTGGGGAAAAGAAAGTGCCTTTTTAGAGCGAATCTACGTAAGCAGTTCACTAGGTTTTGGAACAGATTTCTAGTATTACCAGCATGAGAGACTAAAATACTCCTCTATTCACCACAAATGTTTTCCCTAGCTACTTTAGTAGACCTAAAAAAAATCTTTCAAATAACTTTCCCATACACATTTGATTTGATTTCTAAAAATAAAAATCATTGACAAAGTGTAGCCTGAGCCAATGCACACTGTAAAAAATGATCATCATTTTAACTGTAAAATAATAAAAAGCTGTAAACGAGTTAATGACAAGTTCCTGTAATAGATCAAATGGGACATTGCATGCAATTTTACAGTAAAACGTACAGTACAATATACTGTTAAAAGTAGTTTTTGGAATCTCTTTACAATGAAAAAAGTGACAATAGTGACATTCCCAGAAATCATTTACACTAATTACATTTGCAGTCGTTCATTTAGCAGACACTTTTATCCAAAGTAACTTAAAAAAGAGGAAAAAAGCTATTTATCACAAAGCCAAGAATATTTATAATATACAAACAGGTTTATTAGACTGTGAAAGCTCACATTTGAAGGGGTTTCATTTTAATAATTATCTTTCTTCTTATCAGTTATGGCCTTTAGGATTTTATTTGTACATCTTATGTTGTCAAATTAATGTTTATTGCATTATTTTAGTCATGTGTTACCATGATAGTATTTTGTATTTGTGTATGACACGGGATACCTTATTAGTATTTACTTAAGCTTGTGGAAAAACTATGAACTGTTTTAGTACTTTGGTATATTACCATACCTATTATAGTGCCCCTGTTATAGATTTTTGAAAATGACCTTTCATGTGGTGTGTAACAGTTATAAGTGAATGAAAACATCCTGCAAAGTTTTAAATCTGAAAGTTATTGTCTCTCAAAAGTAAGAGACGACTTTGAGTCAACTGACCAAATCGTTTTTCAAACAAATGGCAAGCCGTTTCATTGTGATGTCAAGACGAAACATTAGCATATTGCCCATCCAACTTATAAAGTGCAGACCTCAGGGAAAACTTGAAGCACCTCAAACACAGCAGCGGATCCTGGAGAGCATCATGTGAGAAGACGCTGCGCTCTACAGTGTGTTTATTGTGTAGGTCTGGCTAACCGGGCTAACTCGCGTTATTACTGTCTTACTGAAATACTACTGTAAATCAGCTGTGGGCTGCAGTATTACCCCAAACTGTGTCTATTAATGCAGATTATCTGTCGCTCTTACTACTTTGAGTAAAGATAAAAGATGAAGCAACATTTGTTTTGCAAACGTTAATGCTCCATCAGTCATTCACGTTTGTGCTCGGCTAACATATGTGCTGTTACAATTCCCACATGTGCACCGCAATATATTAGAAACACACACACGGGTTTGTGGATGGACTCACACTTGCTAATGCTGATGGTGAGGAATTACAGTTGAAATATCTCAATGTACCTCAAACTGAGTTGCATCACTGAGAAACGTCCTGCTCAAGGTTTGGGTTGAATAACTAGTTGTTCCAATGTTTCAACATTGGACTAGTTCTTGGATTGATGTAATAAAATCAATGTCATTGTTACTGTCTTTACAGTGTGTACAATTACTGAGCTATAGGAAGCCTCCGGACGGAGCTGAAGTTCAGTTATGGTAATAAGAGTTTAGACAAAATATACAACAGCCTGGGCCATCTGACCAATCAGAGCAGAGCAGACCAATCACAACAGACTGAGCCATCTGACCAATCAGACCAGAGCAGACCAATCACAACAGGCTGGGCCATCTGACCAATCAGAGCAGAGTAGCTCGTGGAAAGGAGGGATTTAGAGAGACTGATTCATCCCTCGAGTCATTTGAGAATCATTAAGCATTGCTGTTAAGTGCAGTGTATATTATGAGAAAATGAAACCTTTGCTGCATGTAACCCTGAGGTCAGAGACCTCTAAAACTATACTTTAAAGGGTTAGTTCACCCAAAAATGAAATCTCTGTCCTTAATTACTGACCCTAATGTCGTTTGACACCCGTAAGACCTCGGTTCATCTCCGGAACACAAATGAAGATATTTGGCTCAGAAAGGCCCTCATTGACACCAATGTCATTAAAGCACTAAAGACGTCGTTACAAAGCCCATCTCACTACAGTGGCTCTACAATCATTTTAGGAAGCGACGAGAATAGTTTTTGTGCTCTAAAAAACTAAATAACCACTTATATAGTGATGGGCCAATTTCAAAACAAAGCTTCGAACGGGTTATGAATCAGCGTATCGATTCATAATTCGTGTTCTGAAGATAAACGGAGGTCTTATGGGTGAGGAACGACACGAGGGTCAGTAATTAATGACAGATTTTTCATTTTTGGGTGAACTAACCCTTTAAAATAGCATAACGGGCACCTTTAAAGCTACACTATGAACTGGAAGTTGCAACTAATTTTATTTCACTGCTGTGCTGTGACGTATTTCCAAGTGAAACAGAATATTACGGTGCAGTAAAGAATGATACATGTAACTTGAAGAAACATAAATGAAAAGTAAATCTGGTAACACTTTAGAATAAAGGTCATTAGTTAACATTAGTTAACTTTAACTAATAATGAAATGCACTTATATAAACATTTATTTATCTTTGTTAATTTCAACATTTACTAATACTTTATTAAACTCTTGTTAACATTAGTTAATGCACTGTGAACTAACATGAACAAACCATGAACAGCTGGATTTATATTAACTAACGTTAACAAAGATGAACCAATACAGTAACAAATGAACTGCTCATGGTTAGTTCATGACGCATTAACTAATGTTAACTAATGACCATTATTCTAAAGTGTTGCTGTAAATCTTAAAGATACTTTACTGTTGCAATGGAGCTAAAAATACTATGTTCAAAATCACTGAACGTTTCTGGGTGTTACGTAAGGACACTGGAAAATACCTCTCTGATAAGGTTTTATTGCACTAGCTGATAAGCGTTCAAGTATGCCGTCAACCACCGCAGGATTGGTCCGCTCTACACACTCCTCTGTGCCGAGGAACGTACCTGGACTGTGAATCATTACAGGCACACATTATCATTACGTTATAGGCACACACTGGCACTCTTTCAGCCTGATGACCATCACCTGCTCACAGGACTCATTAAAGACCTGGACTGGATCTCAGATGGACTAGAATGCCAAACCCTCCTCTAGTATCCCAGCACTCGCCGCACTGCAGCCTGTCCACCTGCCAAGTACTAGTGTTGCACTGTCATACACTACTGCTACACAAACCTCAAAATACCAGCACAGCATTGCCAGTTTATTATTTTCAAAAGGAAGTAACGCAAATATGCATATTCCACTGTATGTAAAGCAGTTCAATCTAAAACATTACAAAAAATATTATTTATAAATGCATATATATCTATTTATCTATAAATATATCTATATATACATCTATCTATATTATATATATATGTATATATGTAACTGTTTTCAGCATTGATAATAATCATAACTGTTTCTTGAGCAGCACATCATTATATTTGAATGATTTCTGAAGGATAATGTGACACTGAAGACTGGCGTGATGATGCTGAAAATTCAGTTTTGCATCACAGAAATATTCCATTATTTATTTTTTATTTTTAATCAAATAAATGCATCCTTTGTGAGCAGAAGACACTTCTTCTAAAAACATTACAAATCTTACCAATCAAAAACTTTTGAATGGCAGTGTATGTAGTTATAAAACAAATAATTTACACATTTATATCGGAATAAAAATAACAAATATATATGGATGGATGGATGGATGGATGGATGGATGGATGGATGGATGGATGGATGGATGGATGGATGGATGGATGGATGGATGGATGGATGGATGGATGGATGGATGCATCTATTATATTAAAGTGAAAGTGTTTACCAGAGACTGGTTAAAAGATCTATAAAAAATAAAATAAAAACACACTTTCCTTGTTCACACATAAGTTATAACAAGTCTTATGTTGATTATATATATATTTGTTTTTAAAAGTGTTTTATTAATGTATTGTATAATTATATGTGTGTGTGTGTGTGTGTGTGTGTGTGTGTGTGTGTGTGTGTGTGGTGTGTGTGTGTGTGTGTGTGTGTGTATATATTATACAATACATTGGTAATAAAACACTATTAAAAACAATAATACTTTAGTAGTAAACCGTAAAGAACGTAAACAACAACACAAGTCATGATTAAGAAAAGGTAACATCCCAACTCAATCAATCAAGACACAACACATCAACTTTACATCACTAAAGCTGCATCTTTGCCCTAGAATCACTTACTAATGTGGCAACAAAACTAAGTGTGGCAAAAGAACAGTTGGAATATTAGTTTGCACTTTCTGTGCCACTGCTAATCTGTTTTTATAAGCAGAACCATTGTGCCTCCAGCCCCTCATTAGAGTGCATGACAGACGTCCAGGGACTGAATATGGGCCACTAACTAGTGTGCCGCCCAGCCGCTAATCAGAGCAGACAGAACCAGTGGAGCTCTGACCAGAACCGCCACGCCAAACTGAATCATTTCAAACTGCATGCTGTTTCCATTAATAAAATTCAATTCAACTCTAAGATCCATGGTTTATGAAATATATATCTCAAAGTAAACAAGCATCTGCACAATGCCACAGACTTTATGAAAATCCTTCAAAACGTTGTTTCTTTTGAAATAAATCTTTGGGAGCAGCAGTGGCAGTGTGCAGATTCTTGTTTACTTTGAGTTAAATGCTTTATTTAATCAATCACCTGCAAAAAGTGTGCTGATTGTACGCACAATTTCTCTTTGAATCTATGAAATATATATATATATATATATATACAGCACAAAAACTTGCGCACAAAAGAATAGGGGCATACACAACTTTTAAACAATTCTGCATGCACTAGTGCTTCCTGCACGAACAGATTCAGTGTGCACCTACTCACGAGATGCATAATGCCCACCGAGCTGTAACAGGAAAACGCATGTAACCGCTTGTAGCATTCGTCCCAGTGTGTGCCTTAAGCATGTGCACACTGACACAGAAATGCCACACATGATCACAATCATCCCTGATACTGAGCAGATACGCTAGCACTGGAGCTCCTTCATCCCAGTACTGCCATAGGTTGAAAATATCATGGTATGAGTAACTCTATTTGGTATATACCGCACATACATACACATATTCATTCATGCAATTATCATTAAAATTATACCATGGGTCCAAAGTGATACTTTTGGGAGAAAAATACCTTACTGCATAAAGGCCCGTGTATACTCAATTTTCCATGTTCTGTTCAAGTCCTTTGGCCGTGAGCACAGAAAGTGCTAATGGGCTTTGCATTTACATTTACATTTAATCATTTAGCAGACGCTTTTATCCAAAGTGACTTACAAAAAAGGGGAGAGTAATAGAAGCAACGAAACAGACAAGGCCAACAACCTGTAAGAGCTGTAAGAAATCTCAATTAATTAGCACAGTACACCAATTTTTTTTTTTTTTTTTTTTTTTTTTTAGACATCTACAACAAAAACTCACGTACGCAAAATGCCGAACACTGGATTTTGATAGCTAGGATAACAAGCTTTGTTTTCAAGAACTCAATTCACTCACTGTCCATGCGGACACAAAAATTGTCTGGCTGAAGTATTTTATGAGCTTAAGTGTGCATACCCTGTGGACACTTAAAGGTGCACTATGCAACTTTCCGTCCACTGGAGGGCGCCTGTTCTAAACAGAGGCGTAGTTTGATGACGCCGAGTGTGAGTGCAAAATCTTGGGACATGTGGTTTTCACCTCACAGCCGGTGTAAAATAGGACTCGGGCACAAATCATGATCAGGGATGCGGTTATTAACGTTACTGTAGTGTGAAGCAGAGCAGGACCGAGTGTTGTGGAGCTGAGCACGGCCGCTGGAGCGATTGTTACACAAACACACGGCTCGCGAGCACCGGGACTTTTATTATGACGGGACGGGACACAGTCGCCGGGCGCCCGCACTTCCGCTTTTTCCGGTCATGATTATAAGGTAATGCAGCTCTGTTTATCATATTAGATACATTTAAGTGTGTTTGAAATGATGTTATGACGTTACTCTGTGCGTTCGCTCGGCGCTGCTGTGACATGTTCACACTGCTAAGAGAAAAGCGCTTCTGCAGAATAAAACCGAGGATAACGCAGATATGATGCGATTAACAGGCAACTCCCTCAAACGCTATGCTGAAACGTCCCGGTCCTTAGTTAAAATAGCAATTTTCTCACAATTTACAAATAGTTGGAAACATTTGGAATATTGTAGGTAATTAACTGAACAAAATATATAACTGACCTAGTGGTTTTTGGATATTTTACTGCAAAAATACTACATTGTGTACCTTTAACATCTCATGTAAAATAATACACACCTGTTTAGCGGCTCTAAATAAATATCAGCTGTTCTTGTATTATTTTTTTATCTTGGTTGCTGCTACTACAAGAGCCACGGGCCACAGAGCTTACAAAGCATCAACGGGATCTCATTATCGAAAGTATCGCTCAGGAGAGAGCTGCAAACTATTTCTGATGCATTAGATACCATGAGACACAGTGAAAGCAACATGCAGTAGTTTGCATACTATTGTTTTACCATCAGGACCTGGATTAAGGGAAGCGGGTCAGTATGCTCAGTTGCACTTTATTTTACAGTATGTGCACTCACGTGTACTTACAGAAGTCAATTTAACAGAAATTTTAAACAATTCAAATTTTTACATCTATATATTTTAGACAAATTCCCATATCCACACACAAATCCTCAATGGTTCTGCACGAATTGCTCAGGCTGTGTGACTAACTTTAGCTTCAAAATTAAGAAATTCACCAAAAGAAGACAACTTTAGGGCACTTAAATATTCAAAGAATAACTCCAATATTCTAAGATTAGAGTAAACTTTATAGTTAACTTACCAATGTGTTGACTAAACCATTGGATAAAGTGCGTCATCAAATTATATTTGAAAGGATTATTGCAACTTCCATAGACAATATACATGTATATTTTACAAATTATAAATGTTTTTTTCTTTTACTTATTTCTATTTAAATTTAAATAATAAAATAAGCATTATATGAAACATTATATATTTATGAAGCTTCTCTGGCTCAGAACCAGCCAAAGTGCAAATGCAGATTTGAATTTAGCAGTTAATCACGTGAAGCACTGAACATTATAATCACACCGGTGTGACTGTACACTTTTCTGGAAGCTGTATTCAAATCTGCCTCTGCTTACAGTGTACTTACCTAGAAAGTACTGGGTAATATAAGGCAACTACATGGGATCATTTCCCAGAACTTGTTAATACTATAATAATAACATAATATATACAAGGGGAACAGGACTGTAAAATAAAGTGCTACCCTGTTCACATAAAGCCCAACAAGATAAGACGCTAAAAGACTTCACAGTACATACCAACACAAAGAGAAGGTCATTGAGGTTGTAGTACTGTATTAATTACGATGTTTTATGTGGGTGCATGTAGGTGGGCGGCTTGAAAAGTTGAGTTTAGTTACTAACTTCACAATCAAAACCAGAATCTTAAAATTCCTTCCAATTCCTATCCCTGACTCAATCACTTCTGCAACCAAACACTCACAAAGACAGAATAATGAATCTGCTTTAGACGCACAGCAGATGCTGAACCTGCAGGAAATCAAGTGTCACTGCTGCACAGAATCACTGCAGGAATTCAAACATTTGGAATGTTCCGAAAAAGAGTCTCTTGCTATAATGTTTCCAGTCACGATTGGCAGAACTTTTGACACTTATGGAAACAGACCAAAAAAATTATAAATGTTGTAACATCACATTTATGCGGCTCTCCAGCACAGACTGAGATTTCAGAGATTAATTACTGGTTGTTTACTGAGAGACTTCATGCAAACCAAAGCCATGCTGGTATGGAAACCATGAGGAAACCATACGTTTCACACTCCATTCTTAAACATCAGAGCATAATAGTGTCCAGCATGGGGAGGACATGACAAGCCACATCAGGAAGGAAGCAACTTGCCCTTCCCATAGAGCAATCAGTCTCACAGCTAAAACAAAAGCCAAGCATCCCACAAAACGCTTAAAACTTATGTCTAAACCACAGCAGTGTCTATTTGAAACTATACTACCATTCCTAAAAAAAAAATGGTGTTAGTTTCTACAACTGTGTGTGTGTGTGGGGGGGAGGGGGGGGTTGTTGTGACATATGAGGACACAAATGTTTATAATGACATGGGTATGACTTGGGTATTACAAGGAGAGGGTGAAATATGAGGACATTGGCCATGTGTCCACTTTTCAAAATGCTTATAAATCATACAGGATGAGTTTTTTTTAGAAAGTAAAAATGCAGAATGTTTCCTGTGATGGGTACACTCTAAAAAATCTTGGGTTGTTTTAACCCAATGTTGGGTCAAATATGGACTAACCCAGCAATTGGGTTGTTTTAACCCAGCGATTGGGTTGTTTTAATCCTGTGGTTGGGTTAAATATTTGCTTAAGACAACCCAATCGCTGGGTTAGTCCATATTTGACCCAACATTGGGTTGTTTTTTACTGGTAAAAATGGTAAAAAACCATTACGCCTATGGAATGTCCCCATATGTCACAAAAACAAATGTGTGTGTGTGTGTGTGTGTGTGTGTGTGTGTGTGTGTGTGTGTGTGTGTGTGTGTGTGTGTGTGTGTGTGTGTGTGTGTGTGTGTGTGTACAAAGCTTTTGGCGTTGACCCGACTTTGCTTCATTTAGTTCGTGAGAAAGCCGTTTAAGCATTTACTGATAGTATTCACGCTTGTGTTCAAATAATGGAATCCCAGAAGAAACCTGGTTGAGGAATCAATGTCGGTACTTAATGCTAACTGATTTAGGGAAAGAGTCAGATGGGACAGTGGAAGAACAGTTGCACCAGATGTTTTAATAACCCCCCAAAAAAACACGGAGCGTAATGAGGGCGTCTCCTGTATTGGAACATCATCGTTCTAGACTGCTGTTGGTCGCTGGCAGCAGTGGTCACTGAGCAACAGATCAACACATCAACATTTAAAAAACATAAGAATCACTTGCCTAGTGAGTCAAAGTTCCTAAACAGATGATTAAGCTTTCACATAAGCTGTTATAAAACCTAGGGAGGTGCTTTGCTGTCTACTCTCTACCTTCTAAGACAACATGCTAACTGAAATGGAACTTTATTGGAACACACAAAAAAAGGAGAAGAACGCAACAGTTTTCAACTTTTAATGATATTTTATGAGGAGCTTAGTAGCATAAACAACAAAAAAATTAAGTCGTTCCAACTAATTACAGAAACTGTAAGTATCAAACAGCATTAAAACCTTTCAGGACTTTCCCTTTACTAAATAAAAAAAAAACATAAAATAACCAACCAGCAACCTCCCCCAGTTTCCCTTGAACCCAAAACAGAAGTGACTTAAACTGCAATTCATCGACTGGCCACTAGGGAAAGGCTCCAGAAGGGACCAGATTCTCATTGAGCCCTATGTTTAACAGCAGAAAAAAACATGTTTACAGCCTGGTACAAATTGTGGTTTTGGTCTATATGGCTAATTTTGCCCTTCATGACAACTGTGAGGAGGTGTGAATTTTTTTATAACTCATTCGTTTAAATTATATAAAGCCTTAAAGGTCCTGTTCTTCGCGATCCCATCTTTCAGACTTTGGTTAGTGTGTAATGTTGCTGTTAGAGCATAAATAATACCTGGAAAATTATAACGGTCAAAGTTCAATGCCAAGCAAGATATTTTATTTAACAGAAGTTCCCAAGATATTTTATTTAACAGAAAGCCTACAGCGAATGGCTGGTTTGGACTACAGCCCTGCACTTCCTTCAGGAATGACGTCACTAGAACCGTTTGTTGACTAACCCTCCGCCCACAAGAACACGCAAAATAGGGGGCGTGGTCTCGTTGCTCTCCCACGTGGAGAAGAGCGCGTATTCAGCGCTTGCATCTCTCCGTTATGGTAAGAGTCGGGACCTTTCAGGGCAAAGTGCGCTAAGCTGCTGTCCAATCACAACACGGGAAGCGCAGGCCCAATCAGAACTCGTTACGTTGTAGCAGTGCACAAAAGAAACAAAAGTAACTAAAAATTATATTGTTCAAATAGTCTAAATATATTTCCCGTTTTTACATTATTAAAATTCATGCAAACGAAAATCTAAATGGGAAAACGAAAAGAGGTGGGGTTTTGTTGATTTCGTTAAGGAAAGTGGAAATAGCAAAGAGGAAGTGAGGAAGCCGGAAAAGGGAAGAGAGGGCCTGGTGGGGACATTTTTGGAAGTGGCGTGGAAAAATTAAGGGAAGTAAGGTGTTGTATTCAGCGTGTCGTGAAGATGCTCTTTGGATTACTATCGTGTGGGTAAAAGTCCGAAAGCTGCATTTGGAAGCGATCAATGCGGATGGTCTTGCTGGAACGAAGTAGAGCGACTGATCGAGCTGGAACCGGGACACCGGTAACATTGCATTATTGCTACAAAGGTGGTAAAGCTGAATAAGGATTCACAAAGCGAACCTGCCAGGCAAGCATAAATTCCTCCTTCTACGAGCTTTCAACTGGTCCGAACCACGAAAGGTAAAAGGATACATTTATCTTCCCCGCGCTCTCCCAGACTTAACAATTAACCCTTAACAACCTGCCTCTACGCAGTCGGAGTTATCCGTTTCTGAAAACGATTATTTTTCTTTTATTTGGACACCAAACCTAGTGTTCGATGAACTTTCGTTTTCATTAATTATTTACTTATATTATGGACTATTGTTGGACAATTTTTTTGTTGATTTAAAAGGGATTATTCCTGTTGAATCTTGTTGGCCTGTGCAAAGACGCACGAGGAAAATAACTATTGCAGACCTAACGAATGTATTTCTTTTCTAATGTTTGATATCTTAAGTCTGCACATGAGTGGTTGAACTCACTGCTATTACTATTGTTGTTTGTTTTTTCTGATATTTATTTTGTGAAAGTTAAAAGCCTTAAAGAAATTCTAAAATCATACGACATTTATTGTGTTCCTTTTTTGTTGTACGGGGTTAACGGAAAGTCCACATTCTTTGTCAGTTTATGTAAACTGTCTGGCGCCCAACTGGACCAATAGCCACCGTTACAACGTGTTTCTGAAGGAGGGACTTCATCAGGCCGTTTTTAGGACAGAGAAAACAGCGGTGTACAGATAAGTAAATTGTGTGAAAAATACTGTTTTTTTACACGCGAAACATGAACTCAATGAATGAATGAATGTTATATTGCACACTGTAAACACAATCAAGGCTTCAAAAACACGCAAAGAACGGGACCTTTAAAGTTCTGCATAATTAAGGGCGTGGTTACTTTAAACGACAGGTGGATAGCCATTTGTCGGCTGTCTGTTAGTCATTGCGTCACCTAAGCTCCGCCCACGTCCCGCCTCTTTGCCCATTTTCTGTTATCTGGGAGTGACACGCCGTGCGATGACGTATTGCCAAGACCACAACGGCCAGCTTGTCTCTACTTTAGGCTTCAGTACGGCTCTTCGGAATTCTATGGGTGACGCCACGGACACTACGGCCATATTTTTATACAGACTATGAAAATAACACAGAGCCCTATCATACACCCGACACAATGCAAAGGCAGGCGCAAGTGCTTTTGCTAGTTTTAGCCCGACTCGGTTATCATTTTCATGATGCCTTTGCAAAAAAGCTTAGAATTTGACTAAAAGAAGGCGAGACCTTAAAACGTTGATCCCAGGAATGAAGAACAGCAAACCTTTTTTTAAAACCTTCTACTAGATAAAAGCAGCAACATCAACGCACTACATCAGCAGGAACTCATCAAGTTCATAAAGATGTTAAATGCGGAGCAGTTCCCTCCCAAAAGCATTCAACACTGACATATTTACTGCAGCGACCGAGCACTCCTTCCTGACCCGTCCTCTCTGACGGACACCCCATTGACAAATAAAGACTCGTGCTGGGAAACTCTGCTGCTGAATCGACCGGAAGCAAATGCTAATGTCTGTCAGCATCAGGCTGTGAGATCTGGGAGATGTGTCATGGTGTGTTTTTGCAGTGAAATCTTCATACTGACCTCGCTCTGTTCATCAGTCATCTTACAGTTTACTTTGAAGAGGAACTCTACCAAGCTAAAAGTTAAAGCAAAACAAGCTATTAACAAAACAAGTATTTTGCTAGTTTTAGTCTTTGTTAATTAAAAAAAAAAAAATATATAGATTTTATTCATCATAACCATATATTTTCTAGAAATGTATGTTTTTTAATAAAAAATAAAAATAAAAGATATTTTGGCACAAATTAATCATTAATATTTTTCTATAAATTGCTTTCTTATTAAAAATCTTTGGCACAAAAATGTTGTCATTGATAATGTTTTTCTACAAATTAATGTTTTCAACAACAACAAAAATCTTGGCAAAAAATATGCATGTCATTAATATTTGATTGGCAAAAAATCTTTTATAATATTTTTTCCCAAGCTAAAAGTTATGCTTCAATGAATGCAAAACAAGCTATTTACAATATTATATATATATATAGCTAGTTTAAGTTTTTGTTAATATAAAAAAAGATATAGATTGTATTCATCATGAAATCATATATTTTCTAGAATTTTTTTGTTTTAAGCTTTGACAAATATTTTGTCATTAATATTTTCTTTCTTGAAAATGTTTCTTATTAAAAATATAGTCCCAATACAAACACTTATTATAAGTGTACCATAATGACTAAGGGTAATACAAAAACACGGTTTGGAAAATGGATGCATTCTCATTATATATTTTTAACTACGGACAGCAGCTTTAATAAATCAATCTTTGACAAATATTTTATGTAATTAATGTTATTCTAGGGGGAAAAAATAGATTTTTTTTGTAATTTATGTAATTAATAATATTTTTTCTAGAAACGAATGTTTTTTTAATTAAAAAATTTTTTGGGCACAAACATTTTGTCATTAATATTTTTCTAGAAATTAATGTTTTAAAATCTTAAAGCTCCACTGTGTGATATTTTCCCCCATCTAGCGGTGTAAAGGTATATGACCATCCAGAGAATATTAGTTTCTGTTTCTCTCAATTCTGATTTTGTTTTAACTCCTACGGTGGCCCATTTAGTCCAAGATTAACATGACAATCCCCCTCTTCACATTCGACACGGTGCCATCGGGTGTTAAAACGCGAAAGGCGAAGCTTGAATTTACGGGTATGTCCCTCTTTGGCTAATGTACTTTCAAGATGGAGGAGCAACATGGCGACCGGCATTCGAACCCCTCACCCGTATGTATTTTCAATGGCATATTATAAACTTACGAGAATACTTTATTACTTGAAAGAAGTAAAAATACATTAATGAGAACATATATTTTTGAAAGAACTAAGTGTTTTTAGCTAAGAATAAACTAAAAAAGTTACTACAAAAAGAATGAGGATGAATTAAACAAACACCAAATAGAAACTGATTTAGTAAAATGAACAATGGCGTGAAAGAAAGTGCATTTGATTAAAGCTGTGGGGTGCAACACAATGTCTCAAAAAGCATTGATGCGGCGCTTCATAAATTATACTCAATGGCAAAAATGCTGCTGCTGGAATAATTTCAGTTTTAAAGCAGCTGCGATTCTGTCATGATACTGAAAAAATGTTTTACTCTCCAACAGAGTTTACAGCAGTCATCTAAACAGCCTGGCATCTGTGCCACCGTTTTGTGTGATGCCAACTTATTCGCATGGAATTACCCACAATTCTCCATCACCGCTGCCCTTTCCAGACAGTTAATCAGTTTAAGCACCCAGCAGTGAAAGCGGAGCGTTTCTGTAATGCTAGACTAGAGGAGTGGGAAAGTGCAGTCTAACAAATCAGCCGTGAAACACTAAAGAGGGACATTACTGTCGGGTCTGTCAATAGTGTGTGCTGTGGTGCAGCGGAGGGATTTACAAACATCCCGAAACCACTTCTAGGTCAAGATGTGTATCTATGTTTTCTATAAACACAGCCGCACCTCATGCACAAAGGACGGGACTCCTCAGGGGAATGCAATTGTTTTATCGCTGCAATGCAATTTTCCTCCAAAGGAGCAGACGGATAAACTCAGAAAACAGACGGCTGGATACATTTAGAGAAAACATCGGCCATATTCACACTGCAGCCACAATAATGTTCAAATGTTTGGGCGTCACTAAGATTTGTGTCTTTAAATTAATTTTTATTCCGCAAGAAGGCATCACAGTACATATATTTTAAATATTACAAAACATTTTATTTCATATTGATGCTGTTCTTCCTGTTAACTTCTTATTCATAATGGATCCTAATTTTTTTTTTTAAAAGCCCAACTGTTTTCAACACTGATATTAATCAGCATATGAGAATGATTTCTGAAGTATTATGTGACACTGAAGACTGGAGAAATGCTGAAAATTCAGCTTTGATCACCGAAATAAATTACATTTTACTATATATTCAAATAGGAAACAATTCTTAATTGTAATGATATTTCACAGTATTACTGTTTTAACTGTAATTTTGTTCAAATAAATGCAGCCTTGAAGAGCCATAAAGACTTTTTTTAAAAACATATTATTAACCTCTATGCCCATCGGGTTCACATCAGTATTATTTTACTATTTTTTTTTTTTTTTTTTATTATCTTTTATTGGAAAAGCATGTTGAATTTTACATATTATTGGGCATATGAAGTACAGTACATTGCTTTAACATTTTTTTTACTTTTTAACAAAAGAACAACAGAACTCAAAGGGGGGAGGGGGGTTTGCGGGGAAACCAAATTACTTTCATATTTATTTTACTATTTTTATTCAAATTTTTTAAATAGTTTTCATTTTAATTTCAGTTTTCAGCAACTTCGTTTTTTCATTTTTATTTTTTTATTAAAAGGATCATGGCATGTGCTCCTTGAGTTTCTTATGTTAATAAAGTTTTTATTATCTACATTCTGCTGCTCTGAAATGATCTGTTTTTAAGGTGCGGCTCCTTTAAGGCTTGTCAGTTAATGTCCACTGTTATGATTGGCTAACGTCATGGGCATGGGCAACAGTGTCAGCGCACAAACGCTATTGCATGCGAGTTAGCGTTTTGAAAACATTATCCGTATACAAACGTCATTTACAGACAAAGCATTGTGACATGGACAGTATAGTGTGCATAGACTGCATACGCTCTCAGACTAAATATAAAATATCTTAAACTGTGTCTGAAGATGAACGGAGGTCTTACGGGTGAGAAACGACATTAGGGTGAGTCATTAATGACAGCAATGTCATTTTTGGGTGAACAAACCCTTTAAACTCTGCAGTGTGTACGTGGCCGATGTCCCTGAATGGAAAGGCTGATTATTCACACACACACACACACACACACACACACACACACAACGCTGTGAAAACATGCAGACAAAAGATGGATTCCAGAGGTTGACCACTGAAGCCCACATTGTCATTTCAGGAGACACTGTTTGGAAAGAACAAACACGGATGAGTTTAAATGATAAACACGCTGGTTTATGAACTGCTCAACGCTGTGTATATTTTACGCCTTTGAATCATGAATCTCTATTATGAAGCAAAGGAAACAGAAATGATCAGGCAGGAATTGAGACTAAACCAGCAGCTTATTGTGTTTAATAAAACAGCCATAGTGGCAATATAATAAAAGCCAAAATTTAAACAATTCTTCCGTCCAGTGTTATTTTACAATTCTTTATACTATTAATAATTTTTATTCATATTTTGAATGAGCTTTTATTTGTGTATATATCCATTGTAATTTCATTTGTAGTAATTCTACAATGTACTTTTGTCATTGTTATTTGTTTTTATTTAATATAACTACTTAGATTTAATTTTTTTTTATTTCAGTTTTAGTTAAGTTTCAGTTTTAATTTTAATTTTAGTGCTTCGACTCCAATTTTGTTGAGTTTAAGTTTTTCATCTAATATGTTGTTTTTTTAGCTTATTTCAATTACACATCATTGATGCATGCAAACATGCTTTACCCATATCCCATCATCCTCTGCAGTGCTCGGATACCGCAATTATCAGATGAAGTGAGACACACTCTCACTTATCAGCTCATCAACCTCCCATTAAACTAAGAGGAGGCAGAATACAGGAAGTAGAGGTGGGAAAGAGGAAGTAGAGGTGGAAACCTGAGAGGGACAACTGGACTGCTTCCTCTATGGTAGACAAACCCAATGTACCAAAACTGAATTATATTTCAATGGTTTTATGCTCTTAGAAGCCAATAACTCACCGCACAAAACACAGTGTGGTCAAAACAGACCATGTTTATCCTCACTGCAAGTCAAATCACATTTATTTCTATAACGCTTAATATAATACAGATTGTTTCAAAGCAGCTTCACAGAAATATGCAAGAAAATAATTTCATCAAATATGAAACATATCTTATTGATTTTTAATGAGTTTTGAGGATTTGAGACAGTAATCCAACTGAACAGCCCTTTGACGTCAACAAGTGTTTTCTTTTCCCTTTTTGCAATCCTAACTATGCAAGATTATTCAATTTTATACGTCTTTTGTGTCACATTTATTACATTTGGAAATAAATGTTAAACATTAGTACATAAACACTATAAACATAGCTATAGAAATATCTAGAATATTTTAGTTCCCTCATATATCCTTTCAATTTAACAGTATTCAGAAAAGAACGCATTAAAAATACAAGTATATAAACATTAAAACTAATTTATTGTAAAGTGAAACTGAAACCGGCTATGGGCTCACATAACCTACCTCTCATTTAACACAAATCCAAATGTTTCCGCTCATAATAAAACCCCCAAAATTAAAAAAATGTTCTATAAAATAAAAGAAAACAATCAGAGTAGCCTACAATCTGCCGTCTTTTTCCTTTCAGTGAACTTCTTTGTGAAGCGCGTCACAAAGATAAACCGAAACTCAGCATATACAATGCTACTTGTCACTGCTTCTTCTTTCGTTTGGTTAATTATTTAAGGTTTTATTTTATATATATATATATATATATATATATATATATATATATATATATATATATATATATATATATATATATATATATATATATATATATCCTGTTTTCTCCTATCACAAAACGTTGCAAAAGTGTGAAGCGCCGATGTGTGAATCCTCATGTTCTTTTGTTATGCTGCTATTTGCACATGTAAAACTAAAACGCTGGAAAACAAATTGTGTTATTTTTTATGGGTCACAGAGACTTAATTTACTTCTAATTGAACAATCTTGTCAGTTAACAGTTAATGATCAGTTAACAAGCTTCGTTTGGCGCTTAGGGAAAAAAAACGAAATGAGCATCCCTAATCCCGGTTTTTGAAGGCCTTTTACATCACATTCAATATATTTTACAAATAAACTGAAATTTAAACATTTAGATTTATGCACCACTTGGGGCACCAAACAAAAATGCAATATATCTTAGGGGAAAAAAAAAAAAAAAAAATCACCTTATCAACTCTTAAAAGACACACAACAACACACACAGCAAAGCAATCTTACGACTAAAGTGGTCCAATGTCCACTAAAAGATCACTGTGGAATTCCCAGGTTTTTCAACACGACACCCTCGGGTGCTGTTCCCTTTCTCTCTGTCATCATCTCTCCTTTCACAGATTCATATTTCAAACATCAAGAAGCTCAAAGAATGGAAACTTGATCCCAAAAAAATGCCCTAAAGTCACATCTCAGTCCAATTATGAAATAAGCTCAATGCAAATGTACCGTGAGAGCTTAAGACGACATATGACTATTAATCCTGGTGAGACTCATTTTAAGTTCACAGCAAATTTTGCTTGTTATGAAAAGAAAAAAATCCTAAAATGTTATACTCAACAAAAAATTATGTTTTAAGCATTGAATGCACTGAAGAGACATCATCTTTAAGCATAAAGACAAAAATGATCTAAACTACAAGGCATTACTGCAAATTCAGCCCACACAACACTTCACTTAACTCACAAAGTCTAATCGGCTTTCTATGACTCTGGCCTGTAGGTTCTTTGGGTGCTGATGACATATAAACCGCAAAATCTGACATGCATCAACCCTGAACAGGTGCTGCTATAGCCGCAGGGGAAAGTCTGGGGTTTTTTAGACTGACGTAATCACAGTCTGGGATGTATAACGTTCCCGTTGCATTTCAAAAAAGCTTTGTTACTGCACTTAAGTGGAATAATAAATGCAAGACATTTACAATAAGTACAGTAGAGACCTATGGAAACTTATTTTCGTCACAGAATGAAAATATAAATGAAATGCAGAGAATTTTGATGCTAGAAGTATATAATATATATACACACTATAAGTATTCAGACCCTCTTAAATTTTTCACTCTTTGTTATATTGCAGCCATTTGCTAAAATCATTATGTTCATGTTTCAGGTTAATGTACACACAGCACCCCATATTGACAGAAAAACGAAGAATTGTTTACATTTTTGCAGATTTATTAAAAAAGAAAAACTGAAATATCACATGGTCCTAAGTATTCAGACCCTTTGCAGTGACACTCATATATTTAACTCAAGTGCTGTCTATTTCTTCTGATCATCCTTGAGATGGTTCTACACCTTCATTTGAGTCCAGCTGTGTTTGATTATACTGACTGGACTTGATTAGGAAAGCCACACACCTGTCTATATAAGACCTTACAGCTCACAGTGCATGTCAGAGCAGGTTACAAAAAAATTCTGCTGCACTTAAGATTCCTAAGAGCACAGTGGCCTCCATAATCCTTAAATGGAAGAAGTCTGGGATGACCAGAACCCTTCCTAGAGCTGGCTGTCTGGGCAAAAAAGCTTTTGGGGAAGAAGAGCCTTGGTGAGAGGGGTAAAGAAGAACCCAAATATCACTGTGGTTAAGCTCCAGAGATGCAGTCGGGAGATGAGAGAAAGTCAACCATCACTGTAGGCCCCCACCAGTCGGGGCTTTATGGCAAAGTGGCTCGACGGAAGCCTCTCCTCAGTGCAAGACACATGAAAGCCTGCATGGAGTTTGCTAAAAAACACCTGAAGACTTCAAGATGGTGAGAAATAAAATTATCTGGTCTAATGAGACCAAGATAGAACTTTTTGGCCTTAATTCTAAGCGGTATGTGTGGAGAAAACAAGGTACTGCTCATCACCTGTCCAATACAGTCCCAACAGTGAAGCATGGTGGTGGCAGCATCATGCTGTGGGGTGTTTTTCAGCTGCATGGACAGGACGACTGGTTGCAATCAAAGGGAAAGATGTGGCCAAGAATGTGGCCAAGTAGAGGGATATCCTGGACGAAAACCTTCTCCAGAGTGCTCAAGGCCTCAGACTGGGCCGAAGGTTCACCTTCCAACAAGACAATGACCCTAAGCACACAGCCAAAATAATGAAGGAGTGGCTTCACAACAACTCTGTGTCTGTTCTTGAATGGCCCAGCCAGAGCCCTGACTTAAACCCAATTGAGTATCTCTGGAGAGACCAGAAAATGGCGGTCCACCAACGTTTACCATCCAACCTGACAGAACTGAAGAGGATCTGCAAGGAGGAATGGAAGAGGATTCCCAAATCCAGGTGTGAAAGACTTGTGTCATCTTTCCAAAAAGACCAATGGCTGTATTAGATCAAAAGTGGGCTTATACTAAATACTGAGCAAAGGGTCTGAATACTTAGGACCATAAGATATTTCAGTTTTTTCTTTTTTAATAAATCTGCAAAAATGTCAACAATTCTGTGTTTTTCTGTCAATATCGGGTGATCGTGTGACGGGTACATTAATGAGAAAAAAATGTACTTAATGATTTTTGCAAATGGCAGCAATATATCAAAGAGTGAAAAATTTAAAGGGATCCCCTGGTGTTGAGACTTGTATGGCTTAATTTAACATAAACAATGTCTCTTACTGAATTATGTAGTAGAAAACCCATGAAAGATCTACGTTATTTTAAAAAAATGGATTTTATATTTGGACCATGGGCGGCGCCATTTTGTTTGTGTTCTAGGTTGATGACGTAGAATGGTTGCACTCCTCAATCAGCTGGCGTTACCCGTAGCTATTTTTACCACAACGCAACTCGAAAATTGTTTCAGAGTTAAACAAAACCAATGAATTGCTTTGTAATTGTACTTAAAACACACTCAAACATACATGTGCACACAAACTCACCTACACAAGTCACAAACAGATCGGCGGCCGGGCACACACACCTGACAGACTGCGCTGTCTCAATCAAGATGTTGGGCTGCTCAGTCTCCACGACAGGGGCTGAATCCGAAATCGACCCCCTATACCTTGAAATAGGGCATTATTTGAAGGGACGGCCATTTGTAGTGTTGTCCGACACCATAGGGACATGTTAGAGTGCAGTCATTCAGTCTCACGTTGAGCCGCAATAACGAGTGTACAGCCGATTTACACACAACAGCTGTCTGACTCCACGCACTCGATCGTCTTCATTCACTCCTTCAAGTTGTATTAGTGAACAAAAGTAGCGAAAGTAATTTGTGTCTTAAAAGTGAAAATTTAAAGATTGAGGTTAATTCACTTAGCGTGCTCAAACTTTAATGCACAAACCAATCCCATGCATCATCACCAAAACATCCTGCCTCTCTTCCTCCTCACGTTAACTTATCCCATCATCCTACCTAGATAGTTCCCTCTGCTGGATACATTAGGCATTACAGTTAATCTACTGCATATCAACAGTCTATCTATGATATCAACACAGGGAATAGTGATGTATGCGCGCACGCAGTGCGTGTGTGTTCGCGCCGATCTGTTGGTGTGTGTGTGTGTGTGTGTGTGTGTGTGTGTGTGTGTGTGTGTGTGTGTGTGTGTGTGTGTTCGCGCCGATCTGTTGGGGTGTGTGTGAGTCTGTGTGAGCGAGAGAGTTTGTGTCCACATGTATGTTTGGGTGCGTGAAGTCGGACAGCTGTTGTAAATCGGCTGTACACTGTGGTGCAACGTGAGACTGAATGACTGCACTCGAACATGTCCACTATGATGTCGGACAACACTACAAATGGCCGTCCCTTCAAATAATGCCCTATTTCAGGGTATAGGGGGTCGATTTCGGATTCAGCCCCTGTCATGGAGACTGAGCCGCCCAACATCTCGATTGAGACAACGCAGTCTAGGTGTGTGTGCCCGGCCGCCGAGCTGTTTGTGTAGGTGAGTTTGTGTGCACATGTATGTTTGAGTGTGTTTTAAGTACAATTACAAAGCAATTCATTGGTTTTGTTTAACTCTGAAACAATTTTCGAGTTGCGTTGTGGTAAAAATAGCTACGGGTAACGCCAGCTGATTGAGGAGTTCAACCAATCTACGTCATCAACCTAGAACGCAAACAAAATGGCGCCGCCCATGGTCCAAATATAAAATCTATTTTTTAAATAACGTAGATCTTTCATGGGTTCTCTACTACATAATTCAGTAAGAGACATCATTTATGTTATATTAAGCCATACAAGTCTCAACACCAGGGGATTCCTTTAAGGAGGTCTGAGTACTTTCCTTACCCACTGTATATCTCAATGGGATTATTTCCTGGTAAAAAAAAAAGGATAAATAAAATAAATAAAAATAACACATAAGTGAATTGCAAACAGAACTATGTAAACTGAATTCAGAGGGAAAATAAGTTTGTGTAAATCATTTATATTATATTATGTAAATAGTTGCAACATATACAACAGTTTACATATGTAACAATTTACAGAAGAATTATTTAATTAATTCATTATTTAGGTTTGCTCTGCTCACGTCTCATGAAGCTCAGCGTCGTTACATGTGAACTTTGACATTCAACTTGGAAAACTAAAAATATTAATGCCAGGAATTTGCATAATCGCTTAGAATCGTGCCGTTCCAGCTAACCACATATCAGATAGCACTAAATATGAGTAAATAGCAGCAGTTCACCTTGTCTGCTGAATAATGGACTGGACCAGCTCAAACAGGAAAATTTAATAATTACCCATAGTTGAGTCAATCGCTGTCGAACAAGGCTAAGAATAACTGGACTAACACTTTTAGTGCATGGAAAAGTGCAATATTTACATAGAGGAAAGTAAGTCATAGAATGTTGGGAGGAAAATTAATGGATGACAGAATTTTATTTTTGACTAACTTAAGACTGGAATAAAAAAATTTTTGTTGTGTGTTGATATTTTGTAACAACTCAGAATAACATCACTTGTTTTTTTCAAACTGCATGAAATTGAACATAATGATCCTCAGCATTTCCTCTGGCTATTATTTCCAGCTTGGAAGGTCCTGACTGTTTTCCATTTCACATCCTGAGTGTAAGACGAGATGATGCTTACCTGTTCTTTCTCTAGCCTAGCAGAAGCTGCACACCCGCCTGAACGTGCACCGTGATGCACGGCAGACTGCAGCGCAGCGGTTCACACAGATCTGGCTACATTAAACCATCTGTTATTGTTCTTGCAGATTCTCTAACCTTGAGGCAATGTGAACAGACTTGACTGAACCCATTTCAGGAGATCATGAGATCCAAAAACTTGTGATCCTCAGATGGGTTGCCCTTGAAATAATACAACCGCCAATCACTTACTGTTAGATGCAATAACCAGGCACAGAAGAAATCTGCAATTTTTTCATATTTTTCTATGCAGCTTGACTCAGAAACAGTAACGTATGTTTTCCTAAGCTGAGAGTACTGCATTCATATTGCTATAGTCCAATGCGTCAAATCAGCTGAAATATTTCATAAACAAATCTAGGGGCAGGGAATCAATCTAGCAGAATTTAATAATGTATAAGTGTTTCCATTCTGGTCATATTCAATGTTGGCCTGATACAGTAACAACCATCATTTATCATGGCTTTAGTATGTCACAAGTCTGTAGATGTTAATAGGAAACTACCACATAAGTGAAACAGTTCTAACATATTTCACTAATCATCTCAATGCAGTTCACAAACCTAAAGATCATATTCTCGCAAGACACAGAACAAAGCAAATGATTGAAATTACTTTAAAGTATGTTCTTAATCACAAAAGAGAAAGAGAAAATGGGACATGCCCAAGGCCAGAATGACTGGTTATATACGTTTGCAGACTTACTTATAAAATACTTTTATACTGTTTGGATTCTTTTTAGTTTTTCTAAGGATATAAAGCCAAACCTAAATCTATGAGACTGCTGTGGGAAAACAGACACACACTCTTCAGCACCTGCCTCGTTCTGCCATTTCTAATCATATGAGAAACAACACATGTCCCTGATATCATTTTAATTAGTGACAGAACATAACAAATAGGCCAAAATTGCATCAGCCGATAATTGCTGGCTGACTGATTTACAAGTTTACAGAAGTGCTGCTCTCCCTTCTATAAGCTGAAACTTTACCAGTGGCCGAGTTTTTGAAAAAAAAAGGTATACTATATGTACTGATTAAAAGGAAACATTGCTTTTTTATGTTTTTGAAAGAAGTCTCCTATGCTCACCAAACCTGCATTTATTTGATCAAACATATATATAAAAAACCTCTAAAATTATGAAATATTTTTTTCACAATTTAAAATAATGATTTTCTATTTTAATACACTTTAAAATATAATTTTTTTCTTGTAATCAGAGCTGCATTTTCAGCACCATTACGCCAGTCTTGAGTGTCACTTGATCTTTCAAAAATAATTCTTATGTGCTGATGTATTATCAATATTAGATCAGGTGAGCCTGTGAGCTTTTTCAGGATTTATTGATGAATAAAAAATTAAAAAGAATAATATTTATTTCAAATATAAATATTTTCTAACAATATAACTCTTTCATATTATATTTTATCAATTTAAGACATCCTAGCTGAATAGAATATTAATTTCTCTCAACAACAACCAAAAAAAGAAAACATTTACTGACCCCAAACGTTTGAATGGAAGTGTATATAGTTACAAAATATTTCTATTTTAAAGAAGAGCAGCTCTTTTTTTAAGAACGTTTTATTTATCAAACAATCGTGATAAAAGTAGCACAGATAAAAAAAAATTTTTTTTTTATATATATATATATATATATATATATATATATATATATATATATATATATATATATACATATACACACACATATATATATATATATATATATATATATATATATATATATATATATATATATATATATATATATATATATATATACATACATATTTTTTTTACTGTAATATTACAGTTTTTTAATCATTCTAATACATGTATTTTCAATGTTGGAAACAGTTGTGCTGTTTAATATATATATATATATATTAAACAGCACAACCGTTTCCAACATTTAAAATACAGTTATTAGAATGATTTCTGAAGGAACATGTGACACTGGAGAGTACTGTACTGATGCTGGAAATTCAGCTTTGCATCATAAAGTGTAAAGTAAAGTATATTTAAATTATTTACCATAAATGTACTATTATTTTAATTTATAATAATAGTTCACAATTTAACAGTTTTTTCTGTATTGTTGATTAAATAAATGCAGCCTTGCAGCCTCAAATTTTTTCAGCCGTTTTGAAAAAAGTATCTTATGCTCACCATAAGAGACTTTTTTCAAAACCATAAAAAATAGTAATTTTCCAAACTTTTGAATGGTACTGTATATTACTCTAAAATCTCTTACATTATCATATTGTTCATTATTATTCAGGCAACCCTGTTCTGTAGTTATCAGTGATGGCAGCAGGCACTGAAAATGTCATACTGCTCGAGCACAAACATGCAATGGCTTAATGTGAAGACATCTACTGTACGGCATCGGCATCTCAAACTTCAGTGCTGCTGAACATGAGGCCTGTCCAGGAATTTCACAGCAGCGCAAAAGTTTCCCCAGCCCAGGCCACCGCGAGCACGCCCAGAACAGGCCCTGCACTCCTGCTACTCTTGCATGAACACAAATGCAGTAAGCTCAAACCAAATTAAAACATCCTCTCTGTGTGCAGTCATTTAAACACTACAGGGACATAAAACTCTTCTTGGCAGAAAAGAGACCCTGTTACCCTGATAAAATCTCACCAAAAACACATGCAGGCAAATTGTGTGGGGGGCTCAAACTGACAGCTTTCACCTATAATGAGGAGGAACATGGCTCAAACATGTCAACATGGATAAAAGTGCATAACCGTGATTTGACTGTACCTGTTTTCTCCTTTTGTATTGGAGGGCGGTGGGTGCAGAATAGTCTGGTTTTCCTCCATCTCAACCACACATTTTGTGCTGAGCTCAATCTCTGCAAGCCAAAAGTTGTTAAAACTTGCCTCAAAGTTCTTATACGTGCACTTCTCGTGGAAAATACTACAAAAACATTTGTAAAATGTCTAAAACGTATTAAAATATAGATTTCATAACAACTTCACCTCAACTGTAGCTACTTATTCCATCTGAAAACCGATTTAATCTTTAAATATTAACGCTCAGTTCTACTTTAAAATGTCCCTTACCTCTCCGGTTCATTGGTCGAACTCGAACCGCCACTTTTACCTTCGTATCCGACATTTTTGCACAATTTTAAAGGCTTTAAAGTGGAGGAGAAAGCCGCTAGCTGCTCCGCACAGCTAGCCGAATAATAACATGCAACTCCCCGCAAAGTCTCCCACAGTAACGTCTGAGGTGCTTGTATCCTGGTGAAATACTCCAACAGTGCATACCCGAGCAGAAAAAGCAGTCGAGATTAATCCAGATGAGGCTGTGTGGTTGTGTTGTATTCGGGGTAAATGTGTGTGGTTATAAAGGATCCTCCGCCGCGGGCAGAGCAGCTCCTCTCAGCCAGCCAGCAGCATCCAGACCGCCATCTTCCGCTGACTGACCCCAAAAACACACACAAATGTGTGCAGTGTGCATGAATATGCATGAAAGAAACGGAATGGACTGAGTTTGAACAAACCACGACGACCTGATGTAGTTCCTACAAGGCGACAAAAATTATAGAAGAGGAGGAGAAAGAGCCCTATCAATAAACTTGGTAACACTTCGGTTACACTGCAATTGTAAAATTAAGCGTTTAAGCACTGAGTAATATTAATTAACTACATGTACTTACTACTATAGGGTTAGGGTAGGATTTGGGTTTGGTTGGTTGAAATTACGCATATTATATAGCTATGGTAAGTAGGCTATATAATTTGTAACGGGTCGGTAACATTAAATATAAAGTGTGTAACAATTTATGTGGTGACACTTTATTTTACAGTGTCCTTGTTGCATATGTAGCTACTTACCATAGTAACAACAGTAAATTATGCATAGTTTATGGTTACACACTTTATTTTAATGTTGACACATACTGTTACAGTGTAATTAGCCTACATAAGTATTGAGTAATAATAATGAACTAAATTAATACGGGTAATTACAATAGGGTTAGGGTAAGATTAGGGTTTGGTTGAGTGTTAGTTGCATGTAACTATGAATAATTTACTGTTATTACTATAGTGCATGCAACATATGTAACAACATTTAAACTTGGCGCCCTTGTTACACTTTAAATATTTTTACTATTGTAAATTATAGGCAACAAACGAATCCTACCCTAACCCTATAGTAACTGCATGTCGTTAATTAATATTACTCAGTCCTATAATATTACACTGTAACAATTACATCTTAAAAAAATAAAGTGTAACCAGTTATGATTATTACTCATGTTTCTTCTGTAATTTAGGCTACTCCTTTTATTTGTATTTCTTGATTTGTATTCACCCATTCAATACTGTTCATTCAGAAATATCTGCATTCTATTTTAAAATATTATTAAATAAGACTAAACGACCAATTACAAGAATGAAAGTAATTGTTAAGGGTCAGACACTATTACTTTTCACACTGTACTATGATCCGTATAAAATATCTAGCAATTCAGTCTCTGCCAATAAACTTTATCTTACTTTATCTATACTAACTTTACTATAGTAAATTATGCTTAATTACACACAACTAACCCTAAAACACGGCCTAATCCTACCCTAACCCTAGAAGTACATGCAGTTAATTAATATTACCCCGTACTTAAATGTAATTACATTAACAGTGACACATTTTTGAATATTAGAACTACTGTTAGTTTTTTATATTTGCACTTCTCATTGTATGCAGCTAAAACTCAAACACTTAGTGATACTAATGCACAGTTTGTGCCATGACACTAAAGCACATTAATCTGATTTTCTCTACTGAAAGTGCGGGTCATTTTCAGTGAAATGTGAGTTTCGGTAAGAAGTGCTTTATAACGGCGACAACCCCAGTCTGGTAGAATCGAGGGAAATGGAGCAGAGTAGATTATAGGATTCCCCAAGGGTTGTTTTAATCTCTGTGGATTAAAAAATGAGAATTTACTAAATAATTTAATGCATGCAACTTTACATAACACCCAGTGTGCACAGAGCATATACTCACTTAAAATGATTAAATGTTGCATTTTAAGCAACTTTGAAAAAGACTTTGTGCCAATGACTGCCAAGTGGTTCCCAACCTTTTCCCCTATTTTAGATTTCAGGGTAATTATGAAAATAAATCATTTGTGCGTTATGAGTGAAAATTACAACGACATCAGTAAACAATTTAGTCATTAATGCATTTAATAATTAATGCCAACTCTAGTTCTTCAGCAAGAAATATCAGGTGTGATTGACCAAATTATGTAATTTCCAAGATGATTATGCATTTGTTTTAGCATAGACTTTTTTTTAATCTAAACTGATTTATAAGAGGAAATCAAGGACAATCCCATTAGAGCAACCTTGAATTAAGTGCATCAATCAATACACAGCATTGCATTTTGCACTCTTGTATCCTTATGTGTGTATATTTTGTGTGCTTACAATTCAAATTCCCTGCAAGTACAACTTGCTTGACCAATAAACATGAACTTTGATTGTGTGGCTTGAAACTTTCCATTTATTAGATTTGAGCTTTAGCCATAATATTCACACCTGAACAACACGCATGGATTCTAATTTGTCAGATACAGTTGTGTATATCACACCTCTCATTTTTTATCACAGTACAAGTCATCTGTGTCAGCAGCATAGCACTTGACTGCATGATCGCCACCGTCCAAGAGAACAAGCACATTGAGTGTTGTGGTAGCCAATGCCACTGGACGCAGCAGTCCACTCAATAGTGGAGTCAGTGTAGGTGTTTTCTGCGGCTTTCCCAAACTCCAGACCATCCCGTTCCGTGCATCCCCTACAATCACACCTCCATTTCTATCAAAAACCACTGAAGATATAGACAAACTCAAAGAGTTCTTCAAGTAAAGAACGAAACTGTCCACCTGCGCCAAAGGTACAAAGTCACTATTGAATATTCTCAAACATGTCTTGAATCTGCCCTGAAAATGTTCCACAACTGCAATGTTTCCCGATGCTTTGCAAGAGGCTACCGAACGTGGACATGTCAGTTCTTTGAAAACCACTCTGTTAACTACGACTGCACCACAAGAAAAGTCTATTATGACTTGGTTAAGAGTTCCCATCTCAGCATCAGTCACAAAAACATGTCCATTGGCATCTACATCAACACCCCATGGCAGGCAAAAAGAGTCTCGGATGGCTGTCACCGGATGGCCTTTGAAAGTGAAGACTTTGACTGATTGGTCACCAGCATCTGTGACCAAAACATGTCCACATTTTGTCAGAGCAACATCAAGTGGGTAACATAAATCAGACAGGCCGTGTCCATAACGTCCAAAGCCATCCAAATAAGTTCCTTTTGCACCAAAAACAGCAACTCTTTTCTCACCATCATGCGCCAAAACAATCTGTCCCGATGTCTCAGAGACAACCATCCCAGAAGGGTTGACAATTGTTCCCCATCCTCCAAAGGCCAAACGGAGGCGTAGCGTCCCAGATCCCAAGCTTTTAGTCCATTCTGTGACTCTATCATACAACCCGGGACAACCTTCTGGGATAAGCAGAAGCTCCTGGAGATTGGCGAGCACACGGCATTCAGAGGTACTGCCCACATCACACAGTTTCCTACAGAAGGGACACTCCAGCCTCTGGCTTACAGGGTGGGAAAGTGCACAGATGCATTTGAGACACAGCACGTGGCCACAGGGAAGATATCTAGGCGTGTGGTCTTGTTTCTGAATGGAGAACTTCTCAAAACACACTTTGCACTCCAAGAGGTTTGCTTGGATCTCAGCTAGGATGTCTTCTGCTCTCACATTTGGATGGACGGATGTCTCAGACATGCTGTTGATGATCCTGTGGTTTATATTAACACTGGTCTAATGACTGGCAGGAAGAGTAGAAGGATGAGAAAGGGTTTCACGACAGAAGCCTGAAATGGCTAAACATGATCACGTGACTGTATAAACATAAGATGAGGGTCTGTACTGCCCCTGTGTGGTGAGAAGGAAAACTACCAGGACATGTACTTACAATTGTACGATATAATAGCAATTCACATCTTTATTAATGTTATTACTACTAATACTCATTGCAAACGTGAGAATTTAAGGGCTAAATGTCCTTGAATGACATAAAAATTGCACCATAATGCATAGTCCTAAAATAGGCTTCATTTGTGAAATATGACCTAGATGTTCCTGGCAGGTTTTGTGAGGTCCAGCCCGTTTGAAACAGAGCTCAACAACACGTGTCTATTTTTGTCCGTTGTGTGCACTGTCTGAAACCTGAAGCCATTAGTTAGTCGAGTTGGTTAAATGAGCTCACCGTCCACCAATGCAGATCACAGCTGAGGTCAAAACCGGATCATTCCTGCACCAAAAAGGGTGATACACTGTGACGTGCATCAGTTATCCCCCAGAGTAGATAAACTCTCTGTGAATCAGCAAATTATAATGATTTCTAAAGGATTGTGTGACACTGAAGACTGGAGTAATGATGCTGAAAATTCTGAAAATCACAATACATATACAGTATATATATATATATATATACAGTATATATATATATATATATATATATATATATATATATA
Source organism: Pseudorasbora parva (assembly GCF_024679245.1). Classification (NCBI taxonomy): domain Eukaryota; kingdom Metazoa; phylum Chordata; class Actinopteri; order Cypriniformes; family Gobionidae; genus Pseudorasbora; species Pseudorasbora parva. The sequence continues at coordinate 6,522,460 of NC_090178.1, read as the reverse complement.
TATATATATATATATATATATATATATATATATATATATATATATATATAATGCATAACAATACACCGATCAGGCATAACATTATGATCACTGACAGGTGAAGTGAATAACTGATTATCTCTTCATCACGGCACATGTTAGAGTGCGGGATATTTTAGGCAGCAAGTGAACATTTTGTCATCAAAGTTGATGTGTTAAAAGCAGGAAAAATGGGAAGCTTAAGGATCTGAGCGAGTTTGACAAGGGCCAAATTGTGATGGCTAGACTCAGTCAGAGCATCTCCAAAACTCTCTTGTGGCGACATGGGAGATCATTAACATGTCCATTGGCATCTAGACCAAGACTCTTTGATGCACGTGGGGAGTAAAGGCTGGCCCGTGAGGTCCAATCTAATGTAGCTCAAATTGTTTAAGAAGTTAATGCTGGTTGTGATAGAAAGGTGTCAGAATACACAGTGTATCACACTTTGTTGCCTATGAGGCTGCATAGCCACAGACCAGTAAGGGTGCCCATGCTGACCCCTGTCCATCGCCAAAAGTGCCAACAGTGGCACCTGAGGATCAGAACTGGACCACGGAGCAATGGAAGGTGCCCTGGTCTGATGAATCATGTTTTCTTTTACACTATCTGGATGGCCGGGTGCATGGGCGTCGTTTACCTGGGGAACACATGGCACCAGGATGCACTATGGGAAGAAGGCAAGCAGGTAGAGGCAGTGTGATACTTTGGGCAATTTTCTCCAGGGAAACCTTGGGTCCTGCCATCCATGTGGATGTTACTTTGACACGTACCACCTACCTAAGCATTGTTTCAGACCATGTTCCCCCTTTCATGGAAACGGCATTCCCTGGTGGCTGTGGCTCTGTCAGCAGGATAATGCGTCTTACTGCCACACAGCAAAAATGGTTCAGGAATGGTTTGAGGAGCACAACAGTGAGTTTGAGGTGTTTGCTTGGCCTCCAAATTCCCCAGATCTCCAATCGAGCATCTGTGGGATGTGCTGAACAAACAAGTCCGATCCATGGTGGCCCCTCCTCACAACTTACAGGACTTAAAGGATCTTCTGCTAATATTTTGGTGCCAGATACCACACCACACCTTCAGGGGTCTAGATGAGTCCATGCCTCGACGGATCAGAGCTGTTTTGGCAGCAAAGTGTGGACCAAAACAATATTAGTATTGGTCATAATGTTATGCCTGATTAGTGTATATAACGCTGTCAATCCATTAAAAAAATAACTAAATCACAATTTTTTTCTGTAATTAATAACAATTAAAAACATTGGAGTTTTTAATTTTTTCAGAATTGTAATAATTTCATTTAAACTCCAAATGAATGTAGAAACAACTTAAATGGCATCTTTTTATGAATGAAGGCCAGTATCACTTATACAGTCTTGTTCAAAATAATAGCAGTACAATGTGACTAACCAGAATAATCAAGGTTTTTCGTATATTTTTTTATTGCAACGTGGCAAACAAGTTACCAGTAGGTTCAGTAGATTCTCAGAAAACAAATGAGACCCAGCATTCATGATATGCACGCTCTTAAGGCTGTGCAATTGGGCAATTAGTTGAATTAGTTGAAAGGGGTGTGTTCAAAAAAAATAGCAGTGTGGCATTCAATCACTGAGGTCATCAGTTTTGTGAAGAAACAGGTGTGAATCAGGTGGCCCCTATTTAAGGATGAAGCCAACACTTGTTGAACATGCATTTGAAAGCTGAGGAAAATGGGTCGTTCAAGACATTGTTCAGAAGAACAGCGTACTTTGATTAAAAAGTTGATTAGAGGGGAAAACCTATAAAGAGGTGCAAAAAATGATAGGCTGTTCAGCTAAAATGATCTCCAATGCCTTAAAATGGAGAGCAAAACCAGAGAGACGTGGAAGAAAACGGAAGACAACCATCAAAATGGATAGAAGAATAACCAGAATGGCAAAGGCTCAGCCAATGATCACCTCCAGGATGATCAAAGACAGTCTGGAGTTACCTGTAAGTACTGTGACAGTTAGAAGACGTCTGTGTGAAGCTAATCTATTTTCAAGAATCCCCCGCAAAGTCCCTCTGTTAAAAAAAAGGCATGTGCAGAAGAGGTTACAATTTGCCAAAGAACACATCAACTGGCCTAAAGAGAAATGGAGGAACATTTTGTGGACTGATGAGAGTAAAATTGTTCTTTTTGGGTCCAAGGGCCACAGGCAGTTTGTGAGACGAGCCCCAAACTCTGAATTCAAGCCACAGTACACAGTGAAGACAGTGAAGCATGGAGGTGCAAGCATCATGATATGGGCATGTTTCTCCTACTATGGTGTTGGGCCTATTTATCGCATACCAGGGATCATGGATCAGTTTGCATATGTTAAAATACTTGAAGAGATCATGTTGCCCTATGCTGAAGAGGACATGCCCTTGAAACGGTTGTTTCAACAAGACAATGACCCAAAACACACTAGTAAACGGGCAAAGTCTTGGTTCCAAACCAACAAAATTAATGTTATGGAGTGGCCAGCCCAATCTCCAGACCTTAATCCAATTGAGAACTTGTGGGGTGATATCAAAAATGCTGTTTCTGAAGCAAAACCAAGAAATGTGAATGAATTGTGGAATGTTGTTAAAGAATCATGGAGTGGAATAACAGCTGAGAGGTGCCACAAGTTGGTTGACTCCATGCCACACAGATGTCATGCTGGGTCTTGTTTGTTTTCTGAGAATCTACTGAACCTACTGGTAACTTGTTTGCCACGTAGCAATAAAAAATATACTAAAAACCTTGATTATTCTGGTTAGTCACATTGTATATTATTTTGTCACATTGCTATTATTTTGAACAAGACTGTATATTAATAATGCTACTGATGTCTCAATAGTGTTTTTTTGTAGTTGTTGTTTTACATTATTGATACACATTCAACATTACAGTTTAATTGAAAGTTATCAATTTAAACATTTATTGGGCTTTAAAAAAACTTTTAACTTAAGTGAACTTAAAACAATCCTCACATAAACCCATTATAATAATCATATTTACCTGTAAATTAAATAGATTTATCCTTATTAAACAATTTTCTCTGTTGCCTTTGAACATTAATGAAGGATCATTATCATTAGTCGCTGCTGTGACTAAGATCTGCTGCTGCTGAACGTGACTTGGACCTAACTCTTTATGTTCATTTAAGACGATTTAACTCATTTAAGACTGCTCTTATGTGGATACTCAACAAAACTGACATTTTGACATAATTGTGTGTTATTGTTTGTCATATAAATGTAATATCTGACTGGGATGTGCTGAGTGAACAAATTACTTATTGTATTGGTTAGGACAGGGGTTTTCACACTGGGGTCCGGGGACCCCCAGGGGTCCTCCAGAAGGTTCAAAGGGGTCCCCAGAAAATTTCAGAGAATTAAAAGACAAAGCAAAAAGTGGATAAAGTCTACCGAACAATCAAGCTGTTTAATTTCTAAACGTTTCTCTCCTTGTTTGCCATATTGTCAGAATTGTATGTTTGCTTTGTATCTTTCTAGTGAGTTTCTCTCACTATGGTCTCCTTTATCTCGCTCACTGGGGCTGTAAGGCAGTATTCTTAATATGGTGCATAAGCTGCTTACATACATTTAATGTGAAAGTCATTTTTCATTTAAAATGTTCATCCTGCATGGTTTTTTATGGGGCTTTTAAAAAAGTTCATCTTATTTGGGGGTCCATTGGCATCATAAAGTTTGAAAACCCCTGGGTTAGGACACACTGAAACAAAAGCAGAAATGCTCAAAAACTAAATTATTAACATAATACACGAAAATACAGTCACAAGATACAGATGAAATTTAATCTTAAAATTCAGTTACATCCCAAGTAGTTGCATGTAAACTCTGAGCAAACAAACAAACGTCATATATTGAAAGCTGCGAAGTTCAGTCACTTTGTGCCATTCTTCACCAAAAACTAGTCGTTTAATATCTCTGAAAAGACAAACACTGATTCATTTACAATTTATGTGAAATGTACAAATCAGAAACATGACAAAAAGGCATTTAAATGTTTCACAGTGACCAAACAGACTCACAAAACAAGTGTTTTGGCAAACGGATATGTTGCATCGTGATGCTCCGACTGTCCACCGATTGTCATGAAGGACATTAATACGGAAATGAAGAAAACGATCTATGCTATCGGATAACGATGAATACACAGGAAATGGTGTTGGATTATGAACACCAGTAACGGAAGAATATATGTGTATCAACCAGGTCGACAAGTCCCAACAACATTTTAGAGAATATCGGCATAGTTGATAACCGTGCGATTAACAGTACACATTAAGTAAAATTTCTGTTTTTAATTATTCTGAATCGAGTAAAGAGTGAAAAAAAATAGGTGCAAAATATTGTGTATATCTGTGTATATTACAATAACTGCATTTGAAATGGCATTAAATGACACCACATTCATCGGCCACACTGCTCTCTAGTTATCATTTCAGGAAAAAAAACACTAATGTACACAACACACACACACACACACACAAAAAGCAATAAAGTTAACGTGTGATAGTTGTTAAAACATGCATGCAGGCACACGATATTGGTGTTAAACGTCAGTCTAAAAAGGCTAGAATACTGGTTTAAGGGTGTGTGGTGATCAGGATCATTTTAAACAAAACAATTTTTTTTAATTCTGACTTTTTATCTCAATATTCTAACGTTTCTTACAATTCTGAGAAAAGTCAGAATTGATAGTGAGAAGAAAAAGCGAAATTCTGACTTTTCTCTGAATTTTTGATTAAGGTACAAATGTGCTATAAAACTCGCAATTGAGGGGAAAAAAGTATGAATTGAGAGGTAAACTTGCGATTGTGAGAAAAAAAGTTAGAATTGTGAGAAGAAATTTTTTGCAATTCTGACTTTTTACTTTTAACCGGAATTGCACTAAAAGGAGTTTTTCCATCTCACAATTTAGACTTTTTTTTCAGAAACGTGAGGTAAAAAAAAAAAAAAAACTACAACTGCGAGTTAAAACTTATATAGACTCCAACTGAATTTTTTTTTTAAATTTTGAGATATAAAAACAGTCAGAATTGAGAATTGTTCATCTCTCAATTCAGTTTATATCACAATCCTGACTTTTTTTCTTGCCATTTTGAGTTTCTTTCTTGAAATCCTGACTTTTTCTCTCAGAATTGTGTGATATAAACTTAAAATTGTAATAAACTCGCAAGTGAAAAAAAAGTTAGAATTGAGAGATCAACTCTCAAGAATTGCAATAAAAAGAGCTGTAATTCTGACTTTTTCTCAGAATTGTGAAGTATATAAAAAAGTACAATTGATAGATTTTAGTCGCAATTGAGAAAAAAAGAGTATTAACTGTTTTATATGAGCTTGCAACTGCGAGTAAAAAGTCAGAATTGCGAATTTTTTATCTCACAATTATCTCAATTCTGACAATTCTAAGAAAAAAAATTGTTAGAATTGAAAGATGAAAATTTTGCAGCACTTTTTTCTTGCCATTTCGAGATAAAAAGCCCTAATTAATCTTTTTTTTTATTCAATGGCAGAAACAAGCTTTTATAGAAACTGATATAGGTGATTTCACACAGACATGCAAAACCAAAAACGCCTCTCGGGTGAGAACATTAAAAACGACAGCAGCTGTAGAACGTCACTGGAGAAGCAGAAACACTAAAAACAAAACGACACACGCTAAAACATCAAGTGAAGCCACCAAAAGTGCTAAAACCTTTGTGCTTCTATGAGACCAGGCCAGTGCACCTGATTCCGTCAAAGCAGCTTAACCTAGTAACATTCAACTCGTTTAGTCAGTCTGGACAGAGGACTGGCCATGAAATCATCTGGCTTCTGTAATCTGACATACACTACTGTTTAGAAGTTTGGGGTCTGTAAGATTTTTTTTTTTAAAGAAACGAATACTGCAAGGATGCATTAAACTGATCAAAATGACAGTAAATCATTGATAACGTTATAATTCATAAACAAATATATGCGGTTCTTTTGAACGTTCTGTTAAAAAAATACTGGAAAAAAAAACATTTATAAAAAAATCCACATAAATTTGAAGCAGCACAACGGTTTTCAACATTGATAATCAAATGTTTCTTGAGCAGCAAATAATCCTATCAGAATGATTTCTGAAGGATCGTGTGACACTAAAGACTGGAGTAATGATGCTGAAAATACAGCTTTGATCACAGGAATAAATTACATTTTAAAATATATAATACAGAAAACGCTCATTTTAAAATGGTAATAATATTTAAAAGTATGACTGATTTTACTGTGTTTATTTAATCAAAGAAATGCAGCCTTGGCGGGCAAAAGAGACTTTCAAAAACATAAAATCTTACCATCCCCAAACTTTACATTTACATTTGAATGTTTTATTTAAACATGCACCAGTGAAACATGCACAGTAAGACCAGGAACGCGTTTTAAGAAAGTAAAAATAAAGGGTAAATTTGTATTTCATGTTGACTTGATCTTACATCATTTGTAGACACATTATGATATGAATAACATAATTGGAAATTGCTAGCATATAATACACCGTTGAAAACATAAAATACAGTGACAAGCAGCAACACTTACGAGTCACGCATGCGAGAACACTTACGAGAACACGGTGATGCACAGCACTGCTCGGGATCTAACGTGGTTAACCAGTCTCTGCAGTTCAACAGGTAAAGTGAGCTCGCCGTCTAAACACCGGACACACAGTATTGCCTATTCAAAGTGTTTCGCAGCATTGCAAACCGCTCTGACTTCTGAAATGTTCGGACTAAACCTGAGACGGTCTCACCATTCATAAATCACAGTCATCCGATGTTCCCTCCATTAACAGGAGTAATACATGTGCAAACGTTCCCGTCTGAGGAAAACAGACGGACTTATTTCTCCACCCCGTTGAAGGTTCTGTATGATGGTTCGGAGTCTCTCCGTTTCCTGGTAGAAGAGGAAGTTGTGCCATCCATCTCAAACTCTCCTACAGCACAATTGCATTACATAACACATTACATAATAATTTGATTTGAAACGATGAAGCAGGAATGTTTGCGTTCATGCACAGAAGCAAAATGTATAGCAAGTATAATGCATGCACATTTAGAAAAACTCAACTGGATATATTGAGAATTGCATACGGTGCATAGCATGTAAACGATACATTGACTACCTGGATGCAGTTTTATTTTAGTTTTATTAATAATGTTTGCACTTTATTCATGTTTTCAGTTTTCAAGTTTTTTTAAGTTTACTTTTTACTAAGTTTTTGTCATTTTAGTTTTCTGTTTAAAAAAAATATATGAATAATTGCTATTTAGGTTTCATTTCATTTTTATTTATTGATTTCCAAATTTTAGTGTTTCAACCTAAACTTGTTTCAGTTTATTGCTGAGGCAACATATAATTTTTGTATAGATTAATTTTCAATTATACAGACTTATTTCAGCATTATTTCATGTTTTTAATAGTTTTAGTTAATGATGATAACCCTGCCAGCATGATCTAATACACTTGCCAATAAGCTTGACCTTTTATAATATAGATATTATCTTTATATATATATATATATATATATATATATATATATATATATATATATATATATATATATATATATATATATATATATATATATATAAATAAGATAATATCTAATATACAGTACTCTGTCTGGTATTAAAGGCGTTGCCTCGTCTCAGAACTTATTACCAATGTGTCTTTTGCTTGTTCTCCACAAGAGGTCACAACACTACAGGTTAGACTCGGTCTGGAAGCGGTCATTAACATCACATCCTGGTAATCAACGTGCCGCTGTTCTGCTGCATAGTGAGAATGATTTTGTTTTTACCTTTGCATTCAGACATGCTGTCACACGGATCATTGTAAAAGCTGTCCTCACACTCCGAGAAGCTCTATGGAGGGCAAAACAAAATTATTTTGATGACAAAACTCTTTCACTTTAGCACTGCTTGTATAGCCTACTGTTAACATCAGTTTTTCATTTTACATTTAAAAGCAACAGGGTTTGAGGTCACAACTGATGAAAGCAGGGAAGAAACAATATGAAGAATAATACATGCAATAGTGAAAATTCTGTCACGTCATTCCAAGCATCTAGGACTCAAAATGAGACGTTCTTTCCGAATGAAACTAAAGACAATCACAAAAATACAATGAAATAAGCTAATAAGTGCTTATAAGAAGCAAGTGCCGTTCACACAGAACATGTTATTCCATTCCACTGTGCTGCTTTTCCATTACTTTTTCAATATAAACACGCTAGACAGGTGTTTAACGCTCTTGTGCAGCGTCTCCTACTCATAAAATCAAGATACATTTACTGGAGATGCAAAATTATTTAGGAAAAATATCTTAATTTAAATTTTTGTGACTCAAGTGGTAGATTTTTTTTCTTGTTTTAAGTATAAATTGACTTCAGTTGTATAAAAACAATTGTGTTAAACAAGACCCCAAGACCTTAGACAAGATCTTAAAGACCCCCTGTGGTGAAAATCCAGTTTTTAATGTAGTTTAGGGTGACCAAACAATCATGTTTTCAAGTCCTGTCCTAGCCCAAATATAAAAATGTTCTATCCATACAGAGGGGGCACACTTTAAATGTATTGAAAATAATAAGCAATCTTTGAGTAAACTTCGAGTGTCATTTGAGTATCTCATTGCCAGGCCGAGTGTCCTGGCTTTTGGTAATCAAAATTTGGTCACCCTAATGTAGTTAATATATGTCTATGTGCTGTTTTTAATATGCTTTAAGACAAACCATGTGCAAAGTCATAAGTCAACACTATTGCGGAGTATTTTCTCCTTAAAACTGCAGTTTGAAATCACTCCTGTTCTCGATGTAACAAACACGTCATAAACAATCCAGTCAACGTGTGAGCGGGCTTTAGCATATCATTAACTGCTCTGAAGCAGAGGAGTCTCAAGCCAAGCCAGGTTATCCCGGTATATTTTTCTGTTGATATGAAAAATCGGGTACATTTATACATTATTATGTATATTATGTATATTACAATGTTATGTTATTATGAACTATGTGCCTTTCTCCACTGATGTTCTAGGATGTTTAAAGCGTTTCTGAGGATGCTGATTTTTTAAGGCAGACTGTGATGGCGAACGGGAACATGGTTTGTTAACATTAGCAACACATTAATAGATGTTGTAACAGTCAAGCAAAAGGCTAATCATATTCATTTAGTTATGTGTCAGACATTGTAAAGAGTGATAGCTTTGTGCAGCGTTTACTACAGTAACTTGAGTAAAAGTTGGCCGAGTGGATCTTTGAACTGGTGTGAACTAGAAACGCATGCGGCCATTACCAGAAACCAGTGACTATAGTTTATAAAGTTATACATTTGGATATTCTTACAAAAACCCATCGCTTTGCTTTAGAAGGCTTTATTAACCCACTAGAGTCGTATGGATTTTTAAAAAAATGGATGGATGTACCTTTTAGGGCTTCAAAATCTCATTTACTATTCACTACCATTATAAAGCTTGAGCATGATATATTTTAATACAACTCTGTGTTCGTCTGAAAGAAGAAAGTCATATACACCTAGGATGGCTTGATAATTTTCATTTTGGGGTGAAATAACCCTTTAAGAGCCAGAGTCTGAATGTATGCCTGTGTGCACAAGACGTGAGAGCTTCGGTGAAGAGGAAGATGAAGTCATATGGACTCCTCCACTCCTCTTTTTACCCTTTGCAAGCTTGACAGCCCCTTGGTCACAATATGCTTTATTTGTGCGTCCTTTGTTTTTTTTTTCAGGAACAAGTAAATAAATGACAAAGCCTTGACTCACCTTCTCTCTGGGCCCGTAGTTTTCAGCATACCAGACCATCCCATACAGACACAGGAATGTGATGAAAGCCTTCAGACGAGAGAGAGAGCGAGAGAGCGAGAGAGAGACAGAGAGACAAAGACTCCATCAATTACACATCAGCATCTTTTGTGCTTACACAAAAACACTTCCCGAAAAGACTATTTTCAGGAACTCTCCTCCCACAGATGCCAAAAATAGGCATTTAAGCTGAATGAGTAGAAATCAAACAGTCATACTGATGCTACGAAAAGCTCAAAGTGATGACAAAAAGTGCAGGAACTCACCAAACACAAGAGCCACAAAATCACATAGAGAATTTGCGTCTTGGAAAACAGGTCTTGTCCGAATTTAATGCACGCTAACGCCTCCAGGAAGGCTATTGCCCTGTGGGAAAGAAGACGAGAGCGTTTCTACTAGGCCTTGGTTGCGCAACGTGAAGCTGAAAGGCGTTAGGAGAAGTCTAGATGATCTAACCCAAATGTTTGCGACAAGATAACTTGAACTGCACACAATCTAGGTCACAGTATTATATCTGAGAAAACGCAAATTTCAATAGTGCAGCAAAGCCCACCAAAGCGCTGCAGCGGAACACAAGCATTCATGCGGGTTTGTGGTTAAACGTTTGGCATGCGAGCAAGTTCATCTGAATGAAAAGCATGCGAGCCTTTCACCTCAAACACTGGTGGGACATGCATGAACATCGATGCTCGCTGAACGTGTTACTGATGACAAGCTCCATTACAGTGGATCACATGAGCAGCAGCATCACACTCATGTCATTTTAACTGGTTTAAACTCACCCAAACACCCAGCATTGTGTCCCGACCCGTTTGCACTGCGTGTCCGTGAGGTACGCATAATACTGCCTGTAGAGCGGACCAGAGAAATGCATCGGTGAACATGAATAATCAAAGTCATTCTGGGTCTTACTGCACACAATTCAATAGTGCATGCTTTTCCAAAAGTATTGTTTTAGAAGAGTGATTCCCAGGAAAAAAACATTTACTTTAACAACAACACATTCACATACTCTGATATCACTTAAAGGTCACATGACATCAAGGTAAAGAAATTAAATAATTCCATCTTTTTAGTGCTATTTCGATTATTTTAATAACAAAAAAATAAATGAAATAAAAAACAGCAAAACTTTACATTAGGGTTTTATTAGTTCATTTGGACTAACTATTCAGCATTTATTAATATTAGTTATTGTTAAATTCAACATTAACTAAACCATTAATAAAATTAAAAGTTGCATTTGTTAATATTAATTAATGCATTGTGAACTAACATGAAAAAAAAAATCAATGAATGGCTGGATTTTTACTAACAATGATTATTACAATAACAAATATATTGCTAATTTTTATTTATTGTTAATTAATACATGAACTAATGTTAACAAATGAGACCTTATTGTAAAATTACAAAAAAATCCAATATAAATATTTTTTTTTTAATAAATAATAAAATAATAATAGTAATAAAAATAATTTACAAGTATTCAATTAAAGTTCCAAGAGATACATTTCCATTTCCAATCCACAGTACTTTACTTTGTAAAAGAAAAATCCTAAACAATCAAAGTAGTCACTAAAGATTGGGCCCGAGAGTCATGCGTATGATCAATAAAAATATTTGTATTTGCTGCATTCTCTGCAGCGTTTTAGCAAAAGTATCTATTGTTCTGCTCACCGTGTTTCTGCTACTGACGTTAAAATAACCGCATCATCTGCGGCTCTTAATGTGGTGCTTTACATCTTTAGCCAGCGAGAGAGAAACAATGCGCACGGAGCAGAATGGGCTTAAATGAAGCATGTATGGCTCTAGATAAAAATATTAGAGGAAGTAGCGCTGAAAGATCATAAATGATCCTCTGAAATTCTGTTGTTTTGACGCACTGCTCACTATAAACTGTGAAATGGCAGTTATGTCCCATGGCTCAAATGGAACAAACATACATACATGTTTTATGTATACACGTTATATGATTTAATCAATTATTTTTATTATTTTATATTTATTATTATAATGTTTTCTTGTTTTACTCTAAAATACATCAGACTTTTAAAATGAGTTGGGATTGACATTTAGCTATATATAGTTAAATAAGTTTTATATATTGTTATATATGTACCTACCGTACGGTGGGGGCAGTGATGATACCGATGAACAGAATTCTGCACCAGCTGAGAGCGTGGCATGCTGGGAACACAAAGATGTGCTTCAGGAAGAACGTGTTCAGCTCTGTCAGCTTGATAGAGATAAATAGAGACAGAGATTTCGTAATGTGCCATTGAAAGTCTGATAAAACAAAGTAAACAAAAAAAACATTGTTTGCGCATTACATCCTGCAGTCATTCTGTTTCTAAGGTGCTGTCGTTTCTAACCTGATCTACTACCAGCGGTCGCTTGTTCAAAACAAAGGCTTAGCTTGATGACGTCTTGATTTCGTGGATCTTTTATTCTGCCGCAGACGAACGATTCCGCTTCTTCCGCTCATGTGTGTGTGTGTGGTTACGCAGCGCTGTTTTATCATATTAGATACATTATTTGAGTGTGTTGAAAGTGATGTTATAATGCTACTCTGTGCGTTCGCTCGGCCACTGTTATGAGACACTTGTTCACACTGCAGTAAGAGCTAGATCGATATTAGGCATGGTAAAACGGTACACAGTAAATCATCAAAACCAGATTTAACTGTGTTGAGCTGCATAACAATGATTGGTTTTCTGTGTCTAATAAAGCACATCATATATTAAAGGAATCCCCTGGTGTTGAGACTTGTATGGCTTAATATAACATAAAAGATGTCTCTTACTGAAATATGTAGTAGAAAACCCATGAAAGATTTACGTTATTTAAAAAAAACGATTTTATATTTGGACCATGGGCGGCCCCATTTTGTTTGCGTTTTAGGTTGATGACGTAGAATGGTTGCACTCCTCAATCAGCTGGCGTTACCCGTAGCTATTTTTACCACAACGCAACTCGAAAATTGTTTCAGAGTTAAACAAAACCAATGAATTGCTTTGTAATTGTACTTAAAACACACATGTGCACACAAACTCTCTCTCTCACAGACTCACACACACCCCAACAGATCGGTGCGAACACACACACACACGCACTGCGTGCGCGCATACATAACCCTCAGTCACTATTCCCTGTGTTGATATCTAGACTGTTGATATGCATTAGATTAACTGTAATGCCTAATGTATCCAGCAGAGGGAACTATCTAGGTAGGATGATGGGATAGGGTAACGTGAGGAAGAGAGGCAGGATGTTTTGGTGATGATGCATGGGATTGGTTTGTGCATTAAAGTTTAAGCACAAGCTCGGTGAATTGGGGGTCGATTTCAGATTCAGCCCCTGTCGTGGAGCCTGAGCAGCCCAACATCTCGATTGAGACAGCGCAGTCTGTCAGGTGTGTGTGCCCGGCCGCCGATCTGTTTGTGACTTGTGTAGGTGAGTTTGTGTGCACATGCATGTTTGAGTGTGTTTTAAGTACAATTACAAAGCAATTCAATGGTTTTGTTTAACTCTGAAACAATTTTCGAGTAGCGTTGTGGTAAAAATAGCTACGGGTAACCAGGGGCGGAGCGGGGGGGTGGCTAATGGGGCTTAAGCCCCGAATGTTTTGTCAAAAGCCCCGAATCTTTTAGTTAAAAAAAAAAAAAAAAGTTTCATTTCCTCTCAGTCTTTCAGACTGGAGCGGCAAAAAATTAAACAAAAGCTCCTTTACCGTGTGTGTGGCGGTCGGCAATGCGTCGCACACAAAACCCCCAGCTTGTTCGCCAATGCCAACTGCCAATAAAAACTAACAAAGAAGAATATACATCTTCTTCTTCGTCGTTGTCATCAGGGATTGGCGGGCTTTTGTATTTCACCGGCGTCGTAGTGAACTATAGTTAACATGGACACTACACATTTTTTTTTAAAAGGAACACTAAACCTCACCGGCCAGAGAGAGATTCCGCATCAGACGAAAGTGTTACAGGTTTGTGAATCCGTTGTTGTAACACTTGAGTTACATGACTGTACTGCTGGCTAGCTAGAGTTAACGTTAGGTTTTACTTATTAAGGTGAGACACGACAGGTGAAAACAAAGTCAATTTTGAGATTTTGGGCCAGTTTACTCCCTTAACATGTAAGCTTTCATGTCACAATAAAAAAAAGGCAACATTACACATTTAAGGGTGTTATTTTATTATATTTGGTCGCCGTGCGCCTTTAGATTTCTACCTGAAATCATCCAAAGTTATTCTAACGCGAGCTCCCGTGCCGTCTCCATTCACAGAAACATGTCATGCCTGATATCATTATAAAGCTCTCAATCTCTCACACAGCGCTGTCTAATCCAAATATGGGCATTTCCTTTGTAGAACTAACCAACCGCGAAAGTTTGCAGCCGAAAACAACATCTGATTGGTCATGGATTCTGATGTATCAAATCTGTCAGCTAAGCACAAAGTAAACCAAACTGAACTCTAAAGATTAGTAATGATGTTTACACCAAATTCCAATTTCACCTATGCAGGCTAACTTAAAAATAGTCAGTTAATGGTTGCCTTTTTTATTTGCCAGGGGTTAAAATGAGTTATCCTTAACATGTTTGGTGTTTTGGATTCACTACAGCTGGAGAACAGTTAAATACCAAACAGGTTGTAGGCTCTACTGGGTGAATTGTTTTGTTTTTTTTTCCAGATAGTATATAGATTTTTAGGCATTCTATTATCTCAAACAGCCTGAAAAATAGTGCATTTAGCTGATGTAAATGGAAAAAAATCTCCCCGGGGGAGTATACCCCCGGACCCCCCTAGGTTTGGGCTAAGCCCCGAATGTTTACATTGTCTGGCTCCGCCCCTGCGGGTAACGCCAGCTGATTGAGGAGTGCAACCATTCTACGTCATCAACCTAGAACGCAAACAAGATGGCGCCGCCCATGGTCCAAATATAAAAACGATTTTTTAAATAACGTAGATCTTTCATTTGTTTTCTACTACATATTTCAGTAAGAGACATCGTTTATGTTATATTAAGCCATACAAGTCTCAACACCAGGGGATCCCTTTTAAGTATCTTTTGTGTGTCCATGGTTTCTACAAAATAAAACCAGAAATCGAGGCTAACGCAGGTATGATGTCGGTATGATGTCAATAAAATGGCTTACTTCTGTGGATTTAAACATTCTTAGAAACATTTGAGATAATGCAAATACACGTCAACAAAATATGTAACATCATTCTAGTGGTTTTAAAAATCTTACATCTTTATCTTACCTTTAAAACAGGGCAAAAGATCTAAAAACCATCAAACAAAAGCTACATTTGTAACAAGAATCATAGTGCAGTTCAGATTATGCTTCAGAGATTCACAGGACACCAAACCCAGTCTTCAATTGTCAACTAATTCGGTCACAGTCTCTGAAGTGGAAATGGAGGGTCCGCTCACAGACTCCCCCCTCCGAATTCCCATTTCAAAGACATTTAATTACTATTTAAAGGGCCCTCAATAGGGAGCAAAGAGATCACAACAGGGATTGAAGAGCGTGCTTTCATCACCATGGAAACGAGTCAGCACTTCTAGCCTGATTGTCCATTCTCTCTAGAGAACTCATATGACCCATGTTCATGAGCAAGTTAAACTAGTTATTTTTTATGATGACTATAAAAAAAATCCTAATTCTATTTATTAAATG
This sequence comes from Pseudorasbora parva, assembly GCF_024679245.1. Classification (NCBI taxonomy): domain Eukaryota; kingdom Metazoa; phylum Chordata; class Actinopteri; order Cypriniformes; family Gobionidae; genus Pseudorasbora; species Pseudorasbora parva. The sequence continues at coordinate 6,506,896 of NC_090178.1, read as the reverse complement.
CTCTATAATACATTTTATATCATGGTGTGCCTGAATACTGATTGGCTGGAAGGGAAGGTGTGTATTAAAACCGTAACTAAATCATTTAAAGCACAGCGAGCCATTGATTATCCCTTACATATTTATCAATATTTCTTATTATGTAATTGATTAATTAAATCCTCAATCTTAAATGCTTTTCACAATGCATTATTCTGAGATTGCTAAACTAATCAGATTTTGAACCAAAATGACATGCATTTTATTTCTCAGCCTTGGCTGATAAAGAGGTAAACAGTCTCTAACCTGCCATATGATCATGAACAGATAGACTCCCGTCACCCTCTGCAGGGAAGACTTGGGGTCGAACCAGCGCACGTACGTCCAGCTGGCAGGCGTGAACTGTAAAACTGCACGCTTGATCTTGCCTGTGGTGCTGTGGATGTCTCTGCGCAGCGGAGGAACACAATTACTCATCATTTCTAGCCACTGTAAATGCTGCAAAATCCAGTAAAAACAAAAAACAAAATCTGATCTCTTACTTGATACTGGCCCAGTGATATGTGCGCATCTCTAAGAAACGGCAGACAGTCATCCCCAGCCAGATGCCTCCTCCGTTACACAGCAAAATATCCAGGATTACTTGATCCCACCAGCACTCCGCAAAATTAGGAAGAAGATGCATGAAGAACAACTGTACGGAGAGATTATATCTGTGTATTATTGTGCACATCTGTACGCTTGCACTCTTCAAGAGACTCTACTCAACATTGATTTCGACAGTGTTTGTCAGTAACATCTTTGATGCAATGCAGTAATATGTATAAAAACACGTATCAAACAACTTAAAAGGATGGAGGACGACGTGAGAAATATTGATAAATTCTCACTTCATCTTGGATGATTTGTGATTCACAATGCATTCTGGGATTGCCAAATTAACTAGGTTTTGAACCAAAGCTCAGTGTTTCCTATACATTTATTTATGTGGCCCAAATAATGAAAGCTTGATAAGGCTTTGTGTCCTTATAAAATCCCAAAAGACTGTAGCTGCGTCCGAAATTGAACAATTCTCTACTATATAGCATGCAAAAAACAGTACGCCAACAGAGTAGAATGTCCGAATTCATAGTATTCGATAAACAGTAGGCGAAACACTACTTAAATTCGCATTTGATGGACACTTTACTATCCCATGAGATCACGGTAGAGGATTTATGAATGGCAGTGAAGTGACACTGGTAGGTCACATGATAACGACAACATGGCGGATGTAGTACATCCAGATTACATTTATACACGTATTCATACTATATAGAACATACTTTTTAAACGGTCGCAAAGTTCGTTCAAATTAAAATCTACTACATACTCAGACAGTACGCGATTTCGGATACAGCATGTCTGTTTGCGCTGCGTACAGAGAAGTGTGTGCGATCAGCGCCTCAGTTCAGTGAATGAAAGAAGTGCACTCCATCTGTGCATGCGCTGAGTTTAACATGCATTTGGGAATGTATTGGGCACCAATTATGCATTGTTATTTACATCTGCATAGCTAAAGGGACAGTTCACTTTGAAATTAAATTTTTATATGTTTTAGCTTACCTCATGGGCATCCGAGATGTAGGAGTATTTGTTTCCCCAGTAGTTTCAATTTTGATCATTTTAGGTCAAACCGTTCTTGTCTGTGCCTCACATAATGCAGATCTATGGTCACCACCTCAAAGAGCCTACACAGAGAAGTCCAAATTAAACAATCCCCCATCGTAAGTACACACTGATGGCCTAAAACACGAAACGAACAGTATTTATATAGTTTTTACCTCTTGTACACCACTACGTCTGACTGATATAAGGGCGTGCGTGCGTTTCCTGTTGTGAAATTCGCACGTTCTGGCTTTAGTCTGCGCAAGCGTGGAAAGCGACGGAAGTGGATCTCTCGCGCGTGTACGTCTCTCATTGTTTACACTGAAATTTGGGAAGTGTTACCTTTCACTGTGAAGATCTAAACATATTTAGACGTACAGGACATCGCAATGGAAGAAGATTTTGATATATTAACAGACAACTGTTTTGTGTAAACAATGAGAGACGTACACGCGCGAAAGATCCACTTCCGGCGCTTTCCGCGCTTGTGCAGACTTAAGCCAGAACGTGCGAATGTCACAACAGGAAACACGCGCGTTCTTGGATCAGTTGGACGTAGTGGTGTACAAGAGGTAAAAACGATATAAATACTGTTCGTTTTCTCACACAAACCGCTCGTTTCGTGTCTTAGGCCATCAGTGTGTACTTACGATGGGGGATTGTTTAATTTGGACTTCTCTGTGTATGCTCTTTGAGGTGGTGACCATAGATCTGCATTATGTGAGGCACAAAATGGTTTGACCTAAAATGATCAAAATTGAAACTACTGGGGAAACAAATACTCCTACATCTTGGATGCCCATAAGGTAAGCTAAAACATATCAAAATTTAATTTCAAAGTGAACTGTCCCTTTAACGATCGATTACCAACTATCGTACTGCAGTTTACTCGATTTGTAATGAAACACTTTTGTAAACAAGTATTCCTCCAAAATAAAAGCTTGAATGAAGTTTCAGTCTAAATAAAAGCTTTTTCAAGTATATAAATTATGGCAGAACTAATTATGAAAGTTTAATTTATTTTTCAGTGTATTTGTTTTACAATATATGGTTATTACGGTCATAGAACTAATATTATAATATATACTATTATTATTATTATCACAGTGTAATGTAGCCTGAGAAACTATATCTAATCACTATAAGAGGGTGGAGTCCCCTTTGAAGTTGTGGTATAAGTCAACCCACAGACTTTTGTGCGCTGTGAACATTAGCTGTGAATCATCATATATTGTCTTTATCAAATTATTGTAATGGAACAAAACTGGATAGCTCTCATTACAGTCAGATGCATGCTACAAGTTAAGCAATGCACCACACTGAATATGGGCTGGAGCTCTTCATTTTGAGCTCTCAAAGTTCACCAAATTAGTGAATTTAACATATTCTCTTACGGAGGCCATGCCCCCGGACCACCCCAGAGGGACTGAGGTCCACCCACCAGAGTTTGACCGAAATCCTGTGGGAAACACTGAAAGCTAAAAGGAGAGCAATAATTGAAGCCAGGCTCTGACATTTCCAAAATCTCATTAGCTGTGAGCCATCATACATTATCTTTTGAAGATAATGTATGATGATTCACATCATCATAAAAGTGTCTAATCACTGCAAACGAGTGGCATGACACAGCAAAACGTAATCACTCGCAATATAAATCAACAAAGACATGACATAAGTTATAAATGAGGGAAATCCAATTGATTTTTTCCCCCCTATATTGCATATTTTCTGTTTGATTTTTTCTGGATTTAATTTTAATAATCAATTTAATTAATAACTGGATTCCATGTTTTAGGATTTAATACAAAATGTTTTATCAAAAACGGTGGTAATCGAATTAATGCATAAAACCTTAAATCTTTTAAAAAGCAACTTAATGTAACAAATCCTTTTATATTTTGGTAGACATAATCAAACCGTCATTAGCTGTGAATCATCATATATAGTCTTCAGCGAATCATCGTGAGGCAACAAAACTGAATAGCTCTCATTATAATCAGATGCATTCTATAAGTTAAGCAATGGACCAAAACAATATGACCAGTAGGAATCCCATGAGTCGCAGACGTTTACCTCGGTGAGCTCCCAAGTGATGCTGATGGTCCAGCACAGGCCGTAGCTGCGGATGAGCAGAGCCTTCATGCCCCAACCCCAGAAATGACTGAAGGCGAAGATGTCAAAGTGGCTGAGGATTCGCTCCCATGTGATCACGTGACAGTTCACCGCATACTCCTGTCAATCATCACAACAACAGACGGACATCAGTGACCGCTTAAATATGCTATTGCGGGTTTAACATGTTTCAACTGAACGTAGTGTATCATTTAGAGATTTGTGACTTATTTTAGTATCATTGTTGATATTTTGAGATTTCACAGTTAATCACAAAGAAAAGGCAAGTAAAACTGAATCAAATGTGAAACAGAATAAGTAGTATTATGGGTTTTTTTGTAAAATGTACTAAACTAATCTGTTTTAATATTTATTTGTAGTGTATATATATATATGTATGAATGTGAGAGAGAGAGAGAGAGAGAGAGAGAGAGAGAGAGAGAGAGATTTAGTATTAATATTAATTTATTATTTAGTGAACTATAATAACCCTGATCTGTTAGCTCTGACAGAAAGGGAATGATTTTGTCCTTTTTTAGAGTTTAATCATAATGGCATCATATTAATTTGTGGGTGAACTACTTCTTTAACAAAAAACAAAAACACAGATGAGATTTCCCTGAACATCACTGACCATGATGTCAGCTTCTCGTTTGGCATAGCGGAGATTGGGATCCAGCCAGTACATGACCGACTTCACCTGCTCCCAGTTCAGGAAGATGATGAAAACGAGGAAGAGGAAGTACAGCACACTCAACCCTGCATGACAACATAAAACATGCACTTCAGAAAACACGATGGTGGAAAATTACATTACCCGACTAATCCAACCACTTAAATATGACCTCAGCTCTGCCCTCATCATTTATTCACATTTAAGAAATCATCTCACAGTGTATGTTTATCATTAAGCTTCATAATTGGCCATCAAGGTCACAAACACATCCGATACACTCACCGAACACTATACGCCATATTGCTGGATGGGGTCTTGTGAATGGTCCTGAAAAGAGATTTATGAATAGAGTTATGAATATGACTGCATGATACTGGAAAAACATGGCATTGCAACATTTTTTCTGCAAAATATATTGTGATGTGGAAACAATACAGGACTTGAATAACTATATTTGGAAATAATGAATAATTCTAGATCAGGTTGGGTGATTTTGTTAGGGAGTTCAACTGTATTTAAAAAAAAAAATGTAAAGGTAGAAAACACTTTTAGGGCTGAAAAACGTATTAAAAGCTACAAACCTAGCTGTAAACCCAGCCTGATCTGCCGCTGATTTGATTTCACCCGGCAACTCAGTCTGGAAACCTGTACATTCATTTCTACTGCTTCTGTTACACTTGGCTTATCCACCTGTCGCGCTATTGGCGGGTTTAACACGATGACGGTAGAGAAACGATCATAGACATTAAAAGAAATGGACAAAGCGATCCCATAGACTTCAATGGCGAAAAATGAAGTCAATTAGAAGCACTCACTTCCTGATGGCTGAGCGAACTGCGCAGGCTCAGACTGAGCTTGAGGACGTAGATGTGACGTGTGCAACCTGTCTGACAGCTGTAGGTCTTCTAGTAGTTGTGGAAAGTGAAATCTGAATCACGTTGTTTAAGTGTTTTGTCCCGTTGCTTTTGGCTCTCTATGGGCTTCTCCCCATTCTTCTCCCTTGACATTATGTCTCCACGTCCCCCGACTGCCTCATAGACAGTAAAAGATTGCTTCTGAGCGTCTCCTCCTGTCTATACGGTAATTTCTCTACTAGTTATGACGCAATCGTTAGCCTATTTTTTTTACAAAAGCAGCTTCTACGGGGCGATAGTGTAAAATACAAGGTTAAGCAAGGTCTTTAGAAATAAACAATGGACAAATTGAGTCTTTAAATGCCTCAGATGTAAAGTTATTCACTGTCAAGGTGACGCAAAAATGAATGGGAGTCAGTGGGATTCAGCAGGTGGTGGCTTGGTTACCGATGGCCGCCCCTGTGGGTGGAACGCTTTCCGAGTGCTAGATTACCCCTTTGGAAATGATAGGACTAGTTGCCCGTTGATCACGCCTCTTGTGGTCTGATTGGTTGAAGGACTATCCAATTGCATACAGTTATTCGAATAATGCTCGTTGATCACGCCTCTTGTGCAGTAGAAAATACTCCCCAGACCAATGTTCAATATAAACTGAGCTTGGTCTGGTGATAGCCAGACAAGTTCTTCTAATTATTTGTGTAAAAACAATGGTTCAAAGTAAATCCTACACTATTATTATTATTTTTTTTCTTTCCACTTGAGTTTTCATTTGTCACATTCCTAGCCTGATTGCCAGCAGAACTTATCCCCGCCCACAACATTTGAAAAAGTTCGGTCTGGACTTGACCTGTTGTGGAGCAAATATGCTTGAACCAGAGATGTTCGGGCCAATCAAATTGTCAGGGCGGGTTTTATACGATGATGGACAGATGATCAACAGTAACGTAATCATCCACGTCATCAAAGAGCGATTGGGTTGAATTCATTCTAATCCTAAACGGAGAACTTGTTCGTATATGCATTCCTTCACTATTTCTCTCAAAAATGATGATCGTGTTGGCAAGTACTCCTTACCAGTGTATCCTTATTCTTTTTACAACACCGGCAAAGATCGTTTACACTAATCTTCTTCTTCTACCTCTTCCAGGATTGGATTCTGTTGACCACTATGCGTCGCTAAACATACGTCACTTACTCCATTGCTCTGATTGGTTGTAGGTTTATCCAATTGAGTGCAGAGGCATTTTCTTTAATGGTTCAGTTGAAACACCCCATAATCAAAGCCCAATGGAGCCATATCACACTCATATTCTGACTAGAATCTGAGTATGACGACATTAGGCTAGCACATTCCTACTGTTTTTGAACAATTCAATGACTAAAATAATTCAATGACCAATTCAATGACTAAATTATAATAATGATTTTATTGTGATTATTCTTAAATAAAAATATTAAAGAAAATATAGTAGTAATACTATTTTACAGTACAACAAAAAATATGTATTAAAAATAATTTTAATCTAGTATAAAATTACAATACTAATACTTCTTCATTTGATTTTAATTTGTATAATTTCTTCTTTTTCAAAACGTAACCTATCAACGTTTTATGTTCATAGGTTGCCAGCAATTGATTGCCGGTTTCAGAGTTAAAGGAACACTCCACTTTTTTTTTGAAAAAAGGCTAATTTTCCAAGTCCCTTAGAGTTAAACAGTTGAGTTTTACCGTTTTTTGAATCCATTCAGCCGATCTCTGTATCTGACTGTAGCACTTTTAGCATAGCTTAGCATACATCATTTCCCATCCGGCACTTCAACACGTGACAGCAGTAAGCAGGCTTCTCATTGGTTAACGCGGCGCGAATATCCGCCAAAGTTCAAATTTTTCAACTTGAGCGATTCGCGCGAATCACGCGTTTAAAACGCTCAATTCGAGTGATCCTTGCCGCCTCATTCGCGCGAATTGCGCTATTCGCGCCACCTCATTCGCGCGAATCGCGCCGCAGAATGCCTATTCGCGTCTCTGCATTGACTTAACATGTAAATGAATCAATCGCAACCTGCACGATCACACTAAGGCATATTGCGATATCAATTTATTTCAATATATCATGCAGCCTTAGTTATGAACCTGAACAGAACCATGTGATCATGATCATAAAACACTTTTGACCAAAACCCTTGAGCTCTCAGATACCAGCCCGAGTTCAAGACTCTTACCGTTTGGGAAGGCAAGAACACTGATGACCAAGAAAAACGAGATGACCAGGATGAGACCCACCCACAGGTTATTGTCATGGTTTCCATCATCTCTGCAAAGGAAACATGTGGTCATACACTCAAACACACCAGCACAAACAGAGGATTTTACAGTTCACCATACACACTAAAAAAGCAGTAAATGCATGCAGTCAGACCTGTCATGCAACTCAATGTCATTTTATTGAAAAAAATAGTTATTTCCATTGACAATGTTCTCCTTAGCTGGAACTGACAAGAAGAACTACCACTTCTGTTTTTGCTAAATATATTCCATGTATTCTGACTGTGCTCAGTTGCAACAAATCCCTCACTGTCATGATGAAAGCAGCCACACGTCTTTACTTCTGTATTATGACATCCTGTATATTTATGTTATGTGTAATGGATTATCGGGGACTTGGTTCTGTCCGTCGTTTGTAGATTGGATGTTGAGATGCCAAAAAAGGAGGTAGATCTGAATGTAAGATTGCAGGGGCGGAGTTTAAGCGAACTTAACGATTGGATTTATTCATCTCTTTGTAACTGGATTGTGAAAAGTGAGCATTGTATACTACACTGGAATGGAGTCAGATGTGCATGTAACTGGCTGAACTGCAGTGCGGAAAAGACCCATTAAGACAAGTCATTGCACCCGGCAGTAGGGCTGTAACGATTTGACCAAAAATAAAAAGCTTGATTAATTGAACATTACCTCGATTACGATTAATGAACAACATTTTTTTTTTTTTTTTGCTTTCCATTTTTTTGCCCTCATAAGGTTGAGTAAGTTCCTGATAAGGTTTTTACTGTAAATATTTTCTACTAATAAAGGTGGAATTTGTTTTTCTAATGAAAAATTGCATTTCTTTGTGATTTTAAAATACTTAAAGGAAACGTTTCACTTTCAGCAGTTATTGTCTATGGGGCAGATTTCTGCGTGTTGCATCATCAGATACAGATAAATTAACACACTAGGCCCACATTACAAATTTTATTTATATGCATTAATGAGAGTGTGATTGTGTGTGTGAATTACTCATACCGTCTCTATTCATTATGAAGCTGTGGTTTGTACTTCAGAGGTATTAAAATATATGCCTATAATGGTTGAGTTTCTAAGCTACTTTAGTGACTTTACTTCAGTTACAGGACAGCGTTGACACTTCGTTTCTGCGCTCCTCTCAGCGCAATCTTCATGTGATGTGTGAGCTTCTGTCTGAGTGTTCGTTTGTAACAATATATCAGGAGTTAGTTCAACATTATACACATCTGATGGTCTAAACTAAGAAAGTGAAAGCGGTCTGGTTTCTGGCTTGTGCTGTGTGTGGTAGTGCATATAGGCTATAAGAACGGCAATTAACTTACCTGTATAAAGGGTAAAACATGCAGTTACTATAGTGATTCTGGGCATCAATAAACAAAGATAACTCCATTTGCATCTCTCTGTGTGCCTGCAAACAGCACTTGATGTGACTGACAGGGCGGAGTCACGTGACTAAAACCGAAATAACCGAAATTGGAAAAATAAGTCGGTCAGAGGTTCTGAATTTCAGTTTAGATTATTTTTCGATTAATCGTACAGCCCTACTCGGCGGTAGGGGTGTCAAAATTAATAATTTCTTCGATGCATCGCGATGCAGACATCGGTTCAGTAATAGACCATAACCGATTATAATGTCACGTGCGTGCTTTGTCGCGGTAGCATACAGGAAGAGGAAGGTGAGTGCGAGTAATTAAAAATGCTCCAACTAATTTGGAACCAGACATCTGGGCACATTTCAGCTTTAATAAACAACCTGATAAGCCCGACCCGGAGAACACACGCGCTGTGTGTAAATCAAAGCTGTGATTTATCTATGATTGTACTTTTTAAGTCATAATTTTTTTTTTCATAATTTAATGGAGTTCATGTCACGTCAAAACAGATGAGCTGCATTTTATTGATCATAAGATACTTTCAAATTCAAAGACTGCAATGAGCGAGCACGGACACAGCACTGGTGAGATCATTCAGTTTCTTTACTTTTTATGAAGATGATTGTATGTTAAGCACAGTTTAATTTGCAGTTGTTTATGCGTTGGCTTGATGAAGCGATAACAGTCAGTGGGAATGCGTGCTGCAGTTGCGCTATCATATCGGGCTATAACATGACATAACCTATAACACACTCTCACTCGTTTATTTTTTTTACCACTGTTGAGATGAGTAAAATTTACATATGTGGTTTAACAACCATTTAGTTTTGACTGTAAAGAGACCCTGACCACTCAGAAGTATTTTGTGTATTTGTTATGAATGGTCCAGTTGTCTTCTGTGCCCAGACTTGAGTTTTGTTTGATACATGAGGATGCAGTGAACTGCCAATGCATCGTGATATAGAACTGAAACTGAATCGATGACATGATAATCGTAATCGAACCGAACCGTGAGACCAGTGTAGGTTCACACCCCTACTCGGTGGCCATCTTTGAAACGCCTCTCGGGCGTCCAAGTGCAGCTCCTATTTCTTAAAATGGGGTAACGTCACGCCACTGCCCGTTTCCATAACAACCGGGGCAGCTGCATCGATTAGTTGTTTTATTTAGAAGGCGGGACTTATTCACCATATTTATTCACCATCTTCTTGTTACTAGTGGGAAGTTCGGATCATTTTACTGACTCGGATCTTTGAGTCTCGTTCAGCAAAATGAACAAATCTTTTTTCGAGTCATTTCGAGTCATTTCGTTCATTTCACCAAAATGACATGTTAAATAGCCCAACACATCTAGTACTTATGAAAATGTTGATTACATTTTAAAACTACATAAAAATAAACTATAGGGTACTGCAACCAAAGCCAAATTATAAGAAACTGAAATGTTTAATTAATTGATTAGTTGTTGGGTCAGGCTATTGCAGTCTAACTCTGTTAGTTCACCTCACCTCCTGATCCAAAACATTCTTTCTCTTGCAACTTCATATTTATCACGTTTGTTCTCCGCCTCTCGTGAATTCGAGCTCTTCAAGACATTAGCTGTCGACTCGTCTGTGTCTGACTCTGATCAGATCTGGGGGCTGGGCCGCCCGGACCGTGCGTGACACAGGTCCGGAAACAAAAATGATTTGTTCTTACGAGTCTTTCGGGTTTGAGTCTTTCGTTCTTCCTAGTCCCATAGAGTCTATGCTTTCAATAACGGAAACAGAAAAGATTAGTTCTTTTGATCGAGTCTCGGGTTTGAGTCGTTCGTTCTTTTGTCACGTGACTTGTCACCGTATAGAACACAAGTTCACAACCTTTATTTGGTATGGGTTGTGAACTAGTGTTGCTCTGCCCTGATGAAGACCAATTTGGGTCGAAACATGTTGGCTCTTGTATTTTAAAATGATTTAAGCCATACCAAATAAAGGCTTTTTAATTATTTCCTTATCCTTCACTTAACTGAGTGCCTTGGACCTGCCTTTTTTGCCATTCGTCTTTTCCCTTTCCCAAGAGCACCGATTACAGACTATTTAAACTCCACCAGAGCGCCGGGTTGAATCTGTTACAGTTCACTAGTTCACAACCTTTTTAGTAAAAAGCACGTAGTTATTATTTTTTTTTTTATACTATTCTCAGTTAATATCAGACATATACAAATATGGGAAATATATTGACTATTCAAGTCTAACATCACAAATTCAATTAGACTAATTTTGAATCAACTGTGTGTGTGTGTGTGTGTGTGTGTGTGTATATATATATATACATATATATACACACACACAGCATGGGACTGACAGCAAGAACGAAAGACTCAAACCCGAGACTCAAAAGAACTAATCATTCGGAGATTCAGAGCTGATTCAGAGGCCATATGTTGCGTAATGCGCATGCGCGGTCAACACAAAATGAACGAATCACTATCTGAGACAACTCGGTAGTCCCGAGTCATAATAAAGATTCGTTCAAAATGAACGAATCGTTCATGAACGACACATCACTACTTCCTGTGTGGCCTTAAATACATCATAGATCAATAAATACAAATGCACAGGCAAATCGTTATGTTAAAGACCAGTAATATGCATTAAGACAATATAAAGGCCAAAAAAACCTTTAAAGTTAATTGACAATTCTTTTCTTTTTTGTGGAATTTTGCAGTATTTATTATAAACTATTTATCTGAGCACATTATTATTGTCTTTTTTTTTATTCATGTGCCTCATATTCTTTAATCAGAATAACTCCCTCTCCCGTCTCTGATGATGAATTTACTGCCCCAAGGGCGGGGCAACGTGTCACTCACATGGGATCAACCAATAGCACACCACAATGATTCTGATGGACAAAATCAAGCCCCGCCCTACTTTTTGTGGTTTTTGTTCCAGAAGCCGGATATACGTCTCAATAGGGAAGAAAAGACGTTCGCAATGTCCATTTCAAGTCAAGCCTTTAAATGCCCTGCGGACACAAGTATTTTAATACGAATATAGCCTCTTGTTTACATCACAGACATTAACCATGACTTGCTACTTGCTTATAGAAAATGGTGGTTTTAGGGAGGTGGACACTGTCACTTCATTGAACAAAATAAAAAAGTCCCGAGTGCAGGATGACGTCATCAATATTTCCGACCGTTTTCCCGGAAGTGAAATGCGCACTTTGTAATAAGATCGTTTTGTCGACGTTCTAAACACACACGCACGTAGGTGACCTCAAAACAACACGCATGCACCAAAAGACACAAAAGACAGACTTCAATTTGAAATGACGTGTTGCTATAGTAACTCTTTTTTTGTGGCTTTAGGGTTGTGCGTCACTCACCGCGTAAACGCGAAGTACATGAGGCTGAGCACGGTGCATGTCAGCAGGGTGATGGTGTGCGGCTTGTAGAAGAACTCGATGGTGATGTCCTCCACCTGCTGTTCGTTGATCATGCGGAAATGCATTCTGTAATTCACATCATCTTTACTGAGAGTCCGACAGCCGAACGTTGAAGCCATGCACGTGAGATCAGCAGATCGGCGTGTTGTCTCTCTGTCCCGGATTCACCTTTGATTACCGTGATGTTAGCAGCTCTCTCTCTCCCTCTCTGGCGTCTGCTGCACGAGTGCAACCCGGATGACGGCCATGCATGTGTGCTCTCCGGCCCTGCGCGCGGCAAATGCATGTACACAATCAGCTGCTCAGAGAGAGCAATGTAATGCATGCACGAAGCAGAAAGATGGCAGACTCATAGGGTGAAAACAGAAAAATCCGTGTATTTTCATTGGTGTGCATGCGGTGCCAGTCGTACAGCCGCTATGGCAAGCCGCATGGGCCAAAATGCATTGCTCTTCGAGCTTGTCACGCGCTCAAGGTCACTCTGTGTTGAGTGTCACACATATGTGTGTTTTGCATTTGCACGGCAGTATTGGAAAACGTGGCGTTGTGTTTTTCATAAGTTATATACAGGGGCACAAAACAAAAAGATACCTTAAAGAATTAAAAGTAAAATTTTAGATTTTGAACTGTAATGCTATGTTGAGTCAATTATGTATAAACCCAACCGGTTAAAAAAAAAGGTAAGAAAGCTAAGTGAAAATAGCATATTTTATTACCGATAGCCCTTACAAGTTTAAATAGTGATAGATAATATTTACTCAGTGTAAACATAGCACTATTTTCAAATACTATTATTCATGGTCTTCGGAAGCAAATAAAAAGTGTGTGTGGGAGGGGGGGGGGGTCAGATTTTTTTTTTTTTTACTGGAGTAATGTTGGATGCCATTTACATTAAATACAAATATACTGCCGTCTACTAAACGATTTATTGGGTCAGACAAAATTACGTAAATCACGGAGTTATTTACCGTGGCTATAGAGTAAAGGTATAGATGCATGTCATCAAGTTTTGACGCAAATCCATCAGAGATTCGAATTCTCCTTTTGCCACACTCGCTCTACTCCCTTTTCCCATCACATATCAGATCGGAAAGGCATTTTTTTTTTAATAAAAATTGAGAAAATAATAGAAAAGGGGAAATAAAGCGTCTAACGTGTTTAATAATACGTGTTTCTCGGTTAGGGGTAGGTAAAAAGACGTGCTGAATTAGAGCCGATAAAAGTGAGTGTCCAGTATCATTGGTCGTAAAAAGTGGGTGGGTCTTGTCCCACACACACACACACACACACACGATGGTTCCGTTGCCCATGCTCTTATTACTCTTTGCAATAAGTAGTAGTTAGTTAGTTAGTTAGTTAAATAGTAGAAGTTAAATAGTGGTAGATATTATTTGCACCTGTGTTGTGCATTAAACGGTATGCAATAATAACGTGGTGTAAATTATGATATTTATTAAAATTATTAAACGGATGACACCTTATTGGGAAAATAAAGCCCTCCCTACCCCTAACCTGTAACATTTTTTTATTAAACAAATGTTAGACACTTTATTTCCACTTTTCTCATATTTTATAAATTTTTATTGAAAATAAAACGCCTTTCCGATCTGATATGTGATGGGAAAAAGGGGTAGCGCGAGTTCTGTAAAAGGCAGGTTCGAACTCTCGGGTCAATTTGTGCTAAAACTTTCTGCTATGCGCCATAATAATACATCTGAAAACACCTCATTTTGAGACCAGCACACCCATGGCCGAACAGATGGACATGAGAGCATTTGTTTTTTAAACAACGTGGCACTGGACGTGAATTTAATAACCGCGTTGGGCTTAAACTAGCACACAAAAAAAAACTTGTTTTGCGCCTGGTGTAGGAGAGGGCCCCATATCCTAAAAGTCTGCAATTGCGACTGATTTACCAAAGAATCCACAGTGAAATGTACCAAATAAAAATAAATAATGCTCAACTAAGACATTCACATTTCATTCAGTTGAAAATAAATAGGCACATTCCTAGCATTAGACTCCTTTAAAAGGTAATGTTATTGGTAGGCCTGTTTTGCTCTTCTCTCCTCGTCGTCTCACTAACAGGCCAGTGGGCGGAGCTAAAGTTACAATGATGAAGTAAACCTTGATCTTCTGCAGTGGCGGCCTTTCACCAATGTATTATAAGCACATTCCACAACGAGTTGTTTGCTGGGCTTTGTTAAAATTAAATCTGTTTTGGACTACATACATGGTATTCTATAGTATGGTGACCTCATGCATGTCAAAAGGATGGAACATTTGATTTCTCAGTTCATGACCCCTTTAAATACTTTGGTCAGTTCAAGAATGATTTATGTAATTTTATATTATTTATTTGAAAGTATTAATAGAGCAGTTTCTATCCTTTATTGTTCAATTGATTGAGGTTGAAAGGGGATTTACAAAGTAATTAGAAATAAGTAATGCAAAACTTTTAGAGAAAGTAATTAGCACAGTAATCGAATTACACCGGTGAAGATGTCATTAGTAGTTAGAAATGCATCGCTTTTTTTAGAGTAACTTACCGAACACTGCAATGACATTCAGACATTAGTGTGACTGAAGTGTCCAAATGCTTGATGAGGTCATTGTATTTGTGTACGCTTGATCGTGGTGAGGTTTTTTTAGGCTTGAGTTTTATTTAAGGTAGAATAAAATTCTTCAAACCACCAGACTTCTAAAGGATAATACGTTTGTGTGATCGTGCAGGGAACAGGGCTGATGCACATGTTTTTTAGTTTTTTTAATGACTTTTTATGATAATTTTTTTTCATAAGAATCTGTTGTGGTTGGTTTTCATATTTTAAGGCACCTAAACTTCACACATTTTCATCGTCAACAGCAACAGCAAGAGCTGCGGTTAAACTAAAGAACACAAAAAACACGAAGCTCACTACTCACAAAAGTCAAAGCAGCAAAGGACTTTCACAGCCAGACGTTCAGTGATCTTGTAATAAAACCATATTTTCTTTTTGTCTATTTATTATTAAAACAACAAAAATAATATTTTAATGCAAATTAAATTAAATTATCCAAAGTTTTTTTTTTAATTAATGAGAAAAAAAAATGAACAAAACAGCTTATAAATCATGAAAGTGAGGTTTTTTGTTGTTGTTTTTTTTAGTATAAAAAAAATCTGAATGTTTTCTCCAATGGGTAGGTTTATGATTATGAGATATAGTTTGTACAGTATAAAAAATAACTGTGTCTATACTGCCAAAAAACATGAAAACACATGCGTGTGTTTCAAATACAGTAGATGAATTGATTAATATCCATTATTACACAGTAATAAAGCACAAACATGATGAAAGGTTAAAAAACAAAACTTTAATAGTAAGCACAAAAAAAACGAATCAAGCTTACATTTACATTAAAGGAATAGTTCACCTAAAAAAGAAAATGATCCCATAATTTACTCGCCCTCAAGCCAACCTAGGTGTATACAACATTCTTCTTTCAGACGAATACAATCAGAGTTATATTAAGAAATGTCCTGGTTAATCCGAGTTTTATAATTGCAGTAAATGGGAGCCCAAAATTTGAAGCTCATAAAAGTGCATCCAATCATTATGAAAGAGCTCCACACGGCTCCAGGGTTAATAAAGGCCTTCTGAAGCAAACAATGGGTTTGTGTAAGAAAAATTAATTAACACGTTTTGAAGTAAAACATCTATATACTATGCTTCCATATATACAACCGCGCAGAAAGTGTAATGCCTCTCGCAGTTTAAAATGTTTACGCTACGTCTTACTTCAATAAAAAAATTAATCAAAAGTTGAATATAGAAGGTGGTACGCCGGAAGCTTGACATTTTATTTTATAACGTGTTAAATATGGATATTTTTCTAACATAACATTGATTTAGCTCAGAAGGCTTTTATTAACTCCCTGTAGGTTTATGGATTACTTTTATAATGGACGGATGCATGTTTTTGCGCTTCAAATTTTGGTCTGCCATTCACTGCCATTATTAGCCAGGACATTTTTTAATATATCTCCAAATGTATTCATCTGAAAGAATGTCATATAGACCTAGGATGGCTTTACGGTAAATCATGCTTGGGCGATTTTTCATTTTTGAGTGAACTAATCCTTCAAAGCATTTGGCAAACACTTTTATCCAAAGCGATTTACATTGCATTCAACATAAACATTTGCTCTATTCACATGCACACTGGGAATCAAACGCATGACGTTGTTATCATCGCTCTACCAGCTGAGCTACAGACAAAAAAAAACACATTAAACAATCATCTATATACAGATTCATCAGATGTTCAGCTTTTAACGTTCTAGAGAAATCCACCTCTCAAAGTGTTTCGTTGTCACTCTCGAATCAAATGTCTTGCTTGATAGAGATCAAGGGCTGTGTTGAAATGAAGAAAAATAAAAGGGCTTTCAAAGTGTTTGATAGTTCAGCATTTTTTGTCGATTTCAAACTGAAAACTTACCAGGGTGTTGAAATGAGTCCTGCATATTGCTTTACTCTCCCAGTAGATCAGAACCAGAGCCAGAATCAACTCGAACCCACACAACACGCCGACCACCACTCGTAGCCCTACAAACATGTGTTGCTGGAGGGAAAGGAATAATCATAACGGAGATAAAAAAAGTTTGATAGGTGGATGGATGGATGGATGGAACATGAATTAGGATGTTTAACACATTTTTATCATTAATTAGCATGTTATTAGCATAATTAGCACAGTGCTAGCATGAATTAGCAAATTTGCTAGCATGATTTAGAATATTACTAGCATTATTCAACATGTTGTTAGCATGACAGATAGACACTCATAGGATCGGTAAATAGTTTTTTGTAATTTGATGCAAAAGTAATATAATATGAAGTATTAGTCTTGTAAGTATACATACATACACACATATACAGTATATATATATATATATATATATATATATATATATATATATATATATATGTATATATATATATATATATATATATATACACACACACACACACACACAGATGTGCAAAAGTCTTAGGCACATTAATATCCACCCACCCCCCAAAAAATTTGTCAGTAGGTAACATCAGTTTACATTTTCAAACATTTATTTTGCTATTAATTGTAATAATCGATTCCAGTGAGATTTTTGTCTGCAGAAGGAGTCTGACAACAGCTGTTTGATCCACACGGAGATCTAATCTCACCATCATTGAATCTGTCTGGTATTACATTAATAAACTTTTTTTAAAAATGAGACAAAATCCACAAGAATTGCGACAACATCTCCAAGACGCTTGTAGAAACCCTCCTGTAGAGCTCCTGAAAAACTATGAGCAAGTATATCAGGACAAAGGCTGTTTAAAACACAAAGGGTGGTCTCGCCAAACACCGATTTGATTTAGTTATTAGGAGTTCATTGATAAATGAAATCTATTTCTGACATTATTTGTGAAAGCATTCTCACTTTATACAGCATTTCAACACAAGTGTCTAAAACTGTTCACAGTACTGGAGCTCTGCGGGAGGGTTTCTTCAAGCATCTCAGAGATGTTGTCGCAGTTCTTGTGATTTTTTTTTGGCAGTTTTTTCAGTTTCTTCATTTAATCACAGACGGACTCGATGATGGTGAGATCAGATCTCCGTGTGGCTCAAACAGCTGTTATCAGATTCTTTCTGCATACAAAAATCTCACTGGAATAGATTATTACAATTAATGGCAAAATAAATGTTTGAAAATGATACAAACTGATACAAAAATACTAACATGCCTAAGACTTTTGCACAGTACTATATATATATAACATATAGTTGACATGTAGTTGCAAAGTTACTTATAGTTAACGAAGACTTTAGTAACTTTACTATAGTAACTTTACTATTAAAGTTACTTATACACTGTAAAAAATTATTTAGAAAAAAAGTAACCTGGTTTCCTTAAAATTTTGAGTTCATTGAAATTAAAATTTTGAGTTAATACAATGAAACATTTTTGAGATTCGACAACCTTTATTAAAATATTATTAAAAGATTTTGTAAGCATATTGGGTAATTGTGTGTGTGTTATTTCTGATGATGCAGTGAAACATGCCAAATAGTGTTATTTTCATGATTTATCATTTTTTTATGTGGTTCAGTTACAATAATATTTTGAGTTTCTATTTATTAAACTAATTTCCTTTATTGTATCAACTCAAAGTTTTAATTTCAATAAACTCACAATTTTAAGGCAACCAGGTTACTTACTTTTTTAAGTTGAACCAACAAAAAACAACCAAAATTTTTTACAGTGTAGATACGAACCGAACCGTGTGTTTTGTGAACCGAGCTGCCCCTAATATGGACCTAAAACACAATCATCCGCTGCAGTTTTCATCCATTTTATTTATTGTTTTGGGTACTTATTTAAATGCATTTCTTTAAACAGACAGAGTCCATGCATTTATTGTTTTTGGCTTGGCTTTGCTCATTTGGGGACACTAAAATTATCATCCAAGTTATTCAACTAAATATAATTAGGCCATATTTAATTCTATAAACTATCCAAATCAAACTAGCCAAATCAAATTTTGTTGCAATATTGTCCTGTTTGACACTGTGAAGCTGCTTTGACACAGTCATCATTGTAAAAGCGCAATATAAATAAAGTTGATTGATTGATTGATTGAGTTAGTAGAATGTCTGAAGTGGACTATCAAAATAAAGTGTTACCATATATAAATAAAGGAAAATACAAAAAACTTTGCAGGATTTAAACCGTTAAAACATGTCATTACTATCCGCTTGTTAAGTCGTGACGTAAGGAACGCCATTTCTGTGTCCAAGCCTCAACTCGTTTCACTTGAGAATGCCATCGAAGGCCGTTTATGAGCGCTATTTTTTCATATTAAACATCAAACGTTTAAAAAAGTGAAACATTTTTAATACTTACAGTCTACACAACAGTCACTATGGTCACAGTGTTACAGATGTTAATATTTTAACGATTTATATATAATGAATCACTGTCTGGCCTTCTGGAATTTTGGTATGGAGAAAAAAGTTATAATTAAACCTTTTTGCAGTATTACACAACATTGTGTGTGTGTATTAGCACCGTTTGTAGATTTTCTTGTGGTATAAGATAGAGCGTTTGGACCCGGAAGCGCTGCCGCGTGACGTCAGACTTAACAACCGCATTGACTCTAATGGCCTTCTGGCAGTTTAAATTTGAATTTTGACAGTTGGAGTTTGAACAGTCTCGGCTCATTTGAATATTCAACCATTGAAAGTCAATGGGATTTTTCAGAGTTTTAGTAACCGTAAGTCTGATTAGTTAATAAAGATACAGAACATCTGAAGGTCTAGTTTGAGCTTGGTGGTAGTAGAGTTGAAGCTCTAGGACAAGTTAGTAATAATAATAATAATAAGTTTAAATAGCATTTGTCTTAAGCCAACTTAACAAGAGCACGTTTGCTACATGAGCATATAGCGGTACCTTTGAAATGGAGTCTGGGACGCTGCTGAACTGTAAAATAAAGTAAATCAATGAGATATATGCACAGCTCTGCAATTCTGTAAGTTATACAGTATATGGTTGAAAAATTACAAATAACATGTTGGCCTACTTGTTTATTAAATATTGAGCAGAGAACTAGAGCTGTGATGGACCAGAAAAGGCTGATAATGTTGAATATGAAGGACAGTTTCACCTTTCAGAACAAGAAGATAAATCATTCAGTTTAGTTTCCATCAAGATAAAAATTAGTTATGAACAATATTTGTCCGGACTTACCACGGGCATGAACGGAGACTTTCCGGCTGCAAATGTCAGAATGCCACTTGCAATGAACTAAACAACAGAGATTGTGTGAGAGATATGTGTGTGTGTACATGGATAAAACTTGAACATCAAAAATGAGCTGTGATAAAAACAAGGTCGCTATGTTCTCACCAGGGCACAAGGTAGGGCGTACACTAAATGAGCCAGATCGTATTCAACAGCAATGAGGCTGCCGACGCAAATGGCAAACACCCCGATGCTGAGCTGAGCCGCCTGAAACATCAGCAACATTCATACTCATAAATCTCATAAAATCACGTTGAGCATCTGGAGATTTCCAACTAAGGGTAACACTTTAGTTTAGGGTCCAATTCTCACTATTAACTTGTTTCTTAATTAGCATGCATATTACTAGGACATAGGCTGTTTATTAGTACTTATTAAGCACATATTAAAGGGATAGTTTACACAATACTGCCATTAATTATTTGCCCTCATGTCGTTCCGAACATGTTAGACATTCGTTCATCTTTGGAACACAAATGAGGATATTTTTGATGAAATCGGCAAGCTCTAACCTCTTCACAGAGAGCGATTTAATTACCACTTAAAGTAATTAGTAATTTCCAATAGTCCATGTGACTCCAGTGGTTCAACCTTAATGTTATAAACCAACAAGAATACTTTTTGAATGCAAATTAACCCAAAAATATTCAACATCTCTTCTCGTCTGTGTCATTCTCCTTCACTGTTGACAGAGTAAATACAGTGCAGAGCTTCCGAGTTCTACAACAGAACCATATGCTGCGTCCCAGTTTGCCTACTTATACTACGTCCTAAAAATATGTACTCTTTTTGTGAAGAAAAATTACTTTCGAGTGTATAGCAGAAAAGTAGGCAAGCTTTGGGATGTACTACTCCATCATCTTTAACAGACAACACTGTTGCTTAGTTACATGCATCCTGTCACCATTTAAACCGTATACTATATATGCATATACATATACATAACTATTTGTGGCAAGGGGGGCGTGGTTTAGCGAGGTCTGCAGCGGGAGAGAGAGACGCGGGACAAGCAGTAAGTGAGTGGGTTGGACGCAGATTAATAACACCTGTATCTTGTTCCAGTAATGGGCGTGGAGAGGGGATAAAACACCAGTGGAACCGGAGACCAGGGAGAGAGAGAGACGGACGGTTGATGCCCGAACCACAGAGACTGAGAAACTGGAAGCCGGAAGTGCCGACCTGGAAGTGATCGTTATATTTTGAGTTTGAGAGAAACCACACACTACTGAGTGTGCATTGAGTATTGAGTTACTAAATAAAGCAGCATCAACCGTCCAGCCGACCCCCATGTCCTCTTCCTCCCTCACATTCACGAACTTATTACACTGGTGCCGAAACCCGGGAAGGAAGCAGGACAGCGCCGCCGCCATGCAGACCTCGCTAAACCACGCCCCCCTTGCCACACTATTATTTAAGTTGCCCTGTCAATCATCGTCACAGTTAAAACCATTGGCCGTAAAAAATGGACGACGCGTCTTCACTACCTTCCACTGAAAAAAAGTGAAGCCGCCAACATCCGAATATGGCGATGACATCTTGCACAGATTTGGGACTGAGTCTGCACTCTGCACAGTAGTAATCGCGGGACCAGAGTCTGCACAGTAGAGAGCCGGAAGTAGAGCTCCCTCACACTCTCGCAGATGCAGAACAGTTCATTATGTTGGTGTGAAATAAACCACTATGGAAATGTAGAAATTAAAGCTAAATAAAATCCTCTGACTTCACTCAGAGAAGCCGTCAATCATGACATCACACCCCCATTTTTATAGCGTCAAATAACTAATTAAAACCAAACTTATTTAAAAATTACCACTTGAAGTGAAATCATTGTGATAAAAACTGCCTACAATGACAGAAACCTAGCCTGACAAGCCAGACCCACATCAAGATGTTTGGTCTGGAAACTCACCATTGACAGCTCAATCCGAGGGGCGGGATGAACGGTTGTCTTTCAAACTCCCTCTGCACGCGATAGGATAGCGCTACAACCAACCAGAGCACCGAAGGTGAAGCAGAGCTCGTTGACAGATTAAACTTTAAACAGATTTAACGGCAAAACTCAGAACACATCTTCCCTTCTTAAGAATGACTTCAGTGCCGTTCTTTTCTCAGAGAAAAGCTTAACTCCAAGTCTTCCAGAGTCACGGCCAAAGCTGATTCGAAAGACCGCCGCTCGCCAGCTTCTGTGTTTACTAGTAACACACAATCGCAACTCGGCTGTCATTATGTTAAGCCCCGCCCACCGACTCTATACACGATGTGATTGGCCCGACCAGAGTTTGGCGTTTACAGCTCAGAAGTGTATTGAGAGTTGCTAGACGACACTCGCGGCAGATTAGATTTGCTGCCGCTAGGGTGCGTCTAGATTTCTAGGCTAACAGAAACCAACTTTGTGATTGTGGGCAATATCAGTCGTAAGAGTGTGCACGCATCTGCACTCCGAATTGGGACAATTAACATACTACGATTTGGGACACACTCATTCTATTTTCCATATATATATAGACTGTAAAAAAAATTCAGATCTCCAATAAAATGTTCTAGTGACTGATTACATTGGATTGGTCCGTGAACATTCAAGAGCATAAGCATCTACAACCGTAGCAAGACTCAGGTATGAATAGAAAATCTATATATGAAATAGACTTCAGTAGATTTTGCTAAACTAACACAATACAACAAGAAGAAGGCATCAGCTGACATTAAAGTCACAATAGTAAAAGTAAAAACATTAAAATGACCGTAGTAAAAACATGTAATATTGAGTTAACACATAAAAAAAAACACTCAAACCAAAACCTTCTCACCTGTAAAAGGTTATCCAATTTAATTTAAAATCTTAGCGGTTTCACAACCCAAAAACTGCCCAATGATGTCATCATTGACTCTTACTGTGAGTGACGACACACTGACCACGCCTACGTGTCTGGGGCGGTCGAATGAGGGATCTATGGGCAGAACGGTGGCTCACCATTGGCTCCTGCGTCAGCATTACACGCATGCATTGAGGTGCTCATGTGAACAGCGTCGGCCAATGGTAAGCCGGCGTTCTGATGTAACTCGGAAAGGCTATCTACTATTTTCGTCGGTTCATAAAATTAAGGTTGAACCACTGTAGTCTCATGGACTATTTTAACGATGTCTTTGCTGCCCAAAAAAATGTCTTACAGGTTTGGAACGACATGAGGGTGAGTAATTAACGACTGGATTTTAATTTTTAGATGAACTATCCCTTTAATGCCTTATTCTGCATGATCATATTCTACATCCTTTAATCCTACCCAATACCTAAATTTAACAACTGCTTTACTAAATATTACTATTTAATATAAATATTTTTTGAGGCAAAAGTCATAGTTAATAGTGGACCCTAAACTAAAGTGTGACCGAACTAAGGGCATTCTAGGTGACTAGTGAAATGTAAGTGAATGAGTGTCATTGATCATGTGACTTTTTGTCAGATTTTCTTCTCCTGGAGCTCAAGATGCTCTTCAGATTCTCTCAAATCATGCTAGAAAAAATAATCATCATGTTTTGTTCATGCTCCAAATACTGAGTTATCATATTCTTTAACTCCAGGAATGAAAAATGTGTTACATTGAAATGGAAAGAAGCATTTGCACTGGTGTTCTCAGACTTTTGATGTACAAATGGGTGTATTATTTAATACATTTGATTTTTACATTTAGTGGATGCATTTGCATGATGACATATAAATGTTAATCTTTTGGAATCAGGGTCAGAAATTAACCAGCAGCCAGGCCAAAAATACCACTGAAACTCCCCAAATGCCCCAGAAATGTAACATGTGCAGCAAAAAAGAAAAAAAAGAAGTGAATTGATGTTTATTTTCTGTTATGCACCATCTGATGTATTTTAAGATAATCTATTCTGTCAAGTGCCTCTGCAACTTCTAAACTAAAGTAAAACTAAAATTAACTCATAAAAACAGTGACTACATCAAAATCCACAGTGATGGTAGACAGTAGAGGGTTTGTATGTTTAGAAAAATAAAGGTAAAAAATGCACCTATAGGCAAATATATGAGCCCCTTAATAAATCAAAAAAAAATCTGACATTTTGTATTTGACTCTATAATGCATTTAAATCTTATACGTACCCCGAGTTCCTTTGGTCGTCCTCTAAGAAAAACCTTGTAAGCATCTTTGAAGACGCAGGTGAACTTCTCGGGCATCAGCTGCCCTTCTCTCGCGTTCCTGATGTTTCCCAGAGGAATGCTGATGACCATACAGTCATCCGGCTTAAACGTGTACCGCATTTGTCTGTCATTTGAAAGGAATATTGTTACTTGACAATGGATCAAAAAGGAAGGAACCAACATTCAGTAGTTCAAATGTGATCGGGAGAGATTGAAGTTGGGTCGCAGAGGCAGAAACTCTCTCTGTTAACTCTCTGGTGCTCTCACTCACTTATGATGGAAAAATGTTATGTTTTTTAAGAGAATGTTTTACTTCATCGGAATGGTCCGCAACTTGGTAAAGGTTGTGGCACTTGCTGTGTGAAAAAAAAAAAAAATCATGGACATGATCCAAAAAGGGTAAATGGAGGGGTACAAAGAATTTCATCTAGTGGAAGTGTTTGTTACTGCACACAGATTCTTACTGAAAGCTCATTTTGTAAAATATTAATCTCAAATTTGGAACACAGCTTGTTTAGATTATTTTTGACTGACTTGGAACAATACCAGAGGGTTAAACTCTCACGAGTTCCAGATGCCAAAACATTACACTTTATTTGACAAAGCAACAAAGCCGAGATGCCAGCTGATCATCTGTACAAATTTGCATTTTTATACCATTCTGTTATCATCCGTTACCCAATGAGTGTATGAGTGTATTTAATCTATTTTTGGCAGTGTTTGCTAAAGTCCTCTAAAGCTAAAGTGTTTGCTAAATGTCTCCTTCATTACGTACCTCACTGTAAGGTAAGATACACACCATACGCATGGCTTTCAAGATCCAGGATACTCCACAAGTACATTTTACATGTAGTCTTCTTATCCAATATAAATATCTAAACCTTCTAAAATTAAGATACATTTACTTGTATCTTAATTTTACCTTAACAAATAATCAAAATTAAGTGCACGGCATCAACATCTAACAATGTAACAATACATATCTGTCAATGGGGTGTTTTCCATTTTAATTAAGTTACATTTTCTGACTCCATAGCCAGATCTTTGTTGTTTAAAGCATACACTCACGCTGTAAAAATTGTTGTTTTTTGTTGGTTTAACTTAAAAAAGTAAGTAACCTGGTTGCCTTAAAATTTTGAGTTCATTGAAATTAAAATTGAGTTAATACAATGAACATTTTTTGAGATTCGACAACTTTTATTAAAATATTATTAAAAGATTTTGTAAGTATATTGGGTAATTGTGTGTGTTTTATTTCTGATGACGCAGTGAAACATGCCAAATAGTGCTATTTTCATGATTTATCAAATTTTTTATGTGGTTCAGATACAATAATATTTTGAGTTTCTATTTATTAAACAAATTTCCTTCATTGTATCAACTCAAATTTTTAATTTCAATAAACTCAAAATTTTAAGGCAACCAGGTTACTTACTTTTTAAAGTTAAACCAACAAAAAACAACATTTTTTACAGCGTGAGTGTATGCTTTAAACAACAAAGATCTGGCTATGGAGTCAGAAAATGTAACTTAATTCAAACGGAAAACACCCCATTGACAGATATATACTTTAAAAAGTGTCTCAAACGACCCCAAACGATTTAGAAAATGCCCAGACTGTTTCACATGTCTACAGGAAGTCTGAGGTTAATATGCAACTTTTAGCTGATAAATGAAAGAGATCCAGTTATCAGGAGGTCTGATAAAAACAGAGTTCGACACATCAACAACACAGTGAAAAGTGGTAACCTGCATTATGTTTTACTCTTAAATGTAGTTTTGTTGGTGTAACCTAACATATTTAGGTGATTCGGTAATGTTAAATAAAAGTATTGATTTGAATCAAATAAATTAATTTAGAAGTCGCCACTTGAATCAGATTTTTAGGTTGGCATGCACTGCTAAGGCCCGATCCCTCTGACTCTCACTCTATGAATCTATAAGAGGCGTTTGTGTTTTAGGTAAAGAGTCTTTTAGTGGAAAATAAACTTACCGAATGAAGTGTGTGAAGTTCAGATGAAGTTTCTGCAGGTTTGTCTGCTTAGCAGAAGTTCATATGTGAAACGCAGCTCAGATCATCAGTTCTCACATCACAGTTCCTTCTTCTTTTTTTTTGACCAACCACATGAAAGTGGCTTGTCGTGTAAACCAAGAAAAAAAAAAAACACTTAAGTGACAAACGATGATCTTTTCTCAGCTATAATACGGAAGAAGGACTCAGCTCGGTAAGATCAACTCATGAAGCGTTGCATTTTATATGTATTTTTGTATAACAAAATATATACAAAAAACTGTATATGCAAAAAACTGTAAGTTTATATTTACAAAGCTAAACATGGCTATGGTAAGGATGAATATTGGAACATTCGAATATGGGAATAACTATTAAATTCATATTTATGGTTACACATTATTTACAGGGTAATTATACATTTAAGTAATGAGTAATAGCCTATATTCATCTACATGTACTTGGGGTTAGGGTAGGATTAGGGTTTAGTTTAGGCATCAAATTATGCCTAATATATAGTTATTACTGTGTAAAATATGTAAGAAGGACACATTAAAACAAAGCATTGCCGTATTTATTTATTTTCACATTTCTTTTTGGATTAGACTATTTCTGAAAAAAATGGTGGAATGAAGACTGTTCTATTTCTGTTTAGTTTTCTCTCTTATTTGAGTTTGCTTGTGTGTGTATTTTCTTGCAGTCATTGAGAACATGGCTAAAGCAAATATTGCGATGGATATTCAGCGACACGAGGACTCTTTAGGAGCAGGAGCAGGAGCAGGAGGACGCGGGGATGAAGGGCCGCTCATCAAGTACTACCGCGCCAGTGAAGCGCTGCCGGGCACAGTGCCAGCCCTGCACGGGCTCCTCAAGAAGGGACCCGCCACCTGCGCGGTAACCCAAAACAACATCCACTTCAGCTCTTGATTTACAGCAATCACATTACTTCAGTTGAGCTCTTGCGAAATAACCAACAGAAAATAACTCATGCTGAATAAGTAGCCTAACTTAGCTGTTGATGCATCGCCAGGGAATGTTAGTCAAAAACAATCGATTGCTACACTCTTTAAAAACGCTCTATATAACCTTAAAGGATTATGTCAGCACTTAAGCTTGTATGGGTTCCCATTATTTGATAATTTTATGGATTTATTTTTTTATAATTAGGCCTTTATCATTCTAATTCAATTTTATGAATTAAGCAGCTCGTAAATATACTTTAGCAGTAAAAACTAATTAAAATAGCCTGGTAAACATTAGGGCTGGGTAAAACATATCGATTTCTTGATTTTAATCGATTCTCGTTTTTCCCAGTATCGATTCTTAAATCCCAAGAATCGAGTGGCTATCTTTCCTGTTTTCAGTTGATGCTTTGTTCGCTATTTTTGGTATGAAACAAGTCTCAGATTTCAAATGCTGTATGTTACTACGAAATAATTTTTTTAATTAATACCGCTTAATTTTGATGTGACAGATCGAGCGCCTCAGTTCACAAAAAGCGGCACGTTAACTCATCTCCTCCGCTTTAATACCTGTTACAGCACGAAATAAACATGAATAAACATATGAAGGTGTTGAAGGATAAAGTACAACTTACCAAATTCTGTATCATGTGTCCTGCTCAATCAGTGTTTCAACCGCAGAAAAACAATAACAGCTTAATTTTACGTCACATTTACTCCTGAAAAATGAACCTATATCATGCCTATGCACAATATTATATTTTATTATTCCATATATAATGCATGTTTGAATATATTCATAAAGTTGACAGTCAGTTTAATCAATACACTGTAAAAAAAATATGGTTGGCTTAACTTAAAAAAGTAAGTAACCTGGTTGCCTTAAAATTTTGAGTTTATTGAAATAAAAAATTGAGTTTATACAATGAAGGAAATTTGTATAATAAATAGAAACATAAAATATTATTGTACCTGAACCACATAACAAATGTGATAAATCATGAAAACCATGTCTCACTGCGTCATCACAAATAAAACACACAATTACCAAATATGCTTACAAAACCTTTTAATAATATTTGAATAAAAGTTGTCGATTCTCAAAAATGTTCATTGTATTAACTAAAATGTTTAATTTCAATGAACTCAAAATGTTAAGGCAACCAGGTAACCTTAACTAAAGTTTTTTTTTCAGTGTAGTAATGATGTAGCCTATACCAACAACTGACCATGTAGGCCTACCGTAGCTCATATCCTATCTACAATAATAGTCATCAAATCAAATCTGAATCAAATTGCAAGCTTGTCAATCAAAATCGAATCGAATGCTTGTCAATCAAAATCGAATTGAATCGGGAAATGTGTGTCAATGCCCAATCCTAGTAAACATTTAAGACATTTCTCCTTATATAGAACATTTTTGGCTCTTTAAAATCGAGTCAATACCCCAGTTCTATAACCCCAGTGAACCATTCAAGAGTGAGTTCAATGCGGCTGCTGGGACATTGCTAGGTTTTCTTTTTAATACAGTTTGTGAATAAATAAACTGCACAAAGTAAGAACAGTGCAAGGGTTTAGACTGTAAATCTACCTTTGGAGTCAGACATGTTTGGTGCGAGTTTGTACATGAAATTGTCAAAACAAAAATGTGATTAAGGTGCTTTATTTTTACTGTAGGCCGTGCAAACATCCAGTGGGATCCTGAGTTTTGGAGTAGGGGTCGTATTTGCAGCATCATTCGGGATCGATAATAATCTACTGACCTTATTCCGAGTGCCAATCGTTACTGGGATAATGGTGAGCTTAATTTGCCTCTGCTTCCATCTTTAAAATATTTTGTACCAGTTTAATTGTGCAGTGCATGCATGAATGTTCATAATAACATCGCATTTTAGATTCTGACACTCATTGCATAACACTAATTAATTGTTTTGAGTAGGCACACTTAAATTAAACTAATTCATTAAATCAACTGAACTTTTATTAGTAATTAGAACTTTCTTTTTCTTTTGAGTTTACAAAACTGACACATTTTAAATAATCAAAATAGTTTCATTTAATTTGGACAAACTTAAATTTAAACTGAAAATATTTCCCAGCATGCTGTGCCATGACACTCAAAAGAGAGAGTAAATGTTAAGTGTTATATAGTTTGTGTAGCCTGACAAACCAGACCCACATCAAGATGTTTGGTCTGGAAACTCACCATTGAGAGCTCAATCCGAGGGGCGGATAAACGGTTGTCTTTCAAACTCCCTCGGCACGCGATAGGATAGCGCTACAACCAACCAGAGCAACGAAGGTGAAGCAGAGCTTGTTGATAGATTAAACATTCGCCCTATCCGGTCGGCAAAACTCCGAACACATCTTCCCTTTTTAAGAATGGGAAGAACTTTTTAAGAACTTCAGTGCCGTCCTTTGTTCTTTTCTCCAAGGGCCCTATTTTAACGTTCTGAAACGCAAGTGTCAAAGCGTTAAGCGCAAGTAACTTTGTGGGCGGGTCTCGGCGCTGTTGCTATTTTCCCGGCGGGATAAATGGCTCTTGCGCCCGGCGCAAATCTAAAATGGGTTGGTCTGAAGTAGCTTCATTATTCATAGGTGTGGTTTGGGTGTAACGTGAATAAACCAATCAGAGCGGCATCCAACATTCCCTTTAAAAGCAGGTGCGCAAGTTCCATTATGGATTGCTATTATTATGGCGTATTTACCAGGCGCACACCAGGAGCGGTTCACAGCCGAGGAGACTGATGTTCTTGTAAGAGCCGTGAAAGACAGATGTCCTTATATACATCTATGTCTTGCCACTGTTGGGCAAACAGGTCTGATCCTTAATTACTACAATTAGCCTGAATAATTTGTAAGCTAGATTTATGCCTATTTTTTCACATCTTCGTGGCACACCACAATGATTTCCGTCATCTCATGTGTTAATATTTTTTTAGTGTAACAATTTATGATTTGCAAAAATAACTGTTGCATCTGTGTAGATTACATGAGCAAAGTGTATGCGCGTTGTGCACGCTATACATTATGGTCAAGCATGCGCCCTTAAAATAGCATAATGAACAACTGACCTAAAACTAGGTTTTTTCTGGTCAGTGGCGCAACTGTTTAATGTAACAGCAAAATAGCACCAGGGATTGTTTGCGCCAGAACACGCCTCCTTTTTTGCGCTGAACCGCCCAGGGAGCGCAAGTTCATTCACTAGTTTAGCGACGTGCTTCTGTGGAGGGAAAAGCGCGCTTTGCGCGGATGCAAAATAGGAATGACACATGCGTCGGTGTACAAAGTCAATTGCGCTGGGTGCAAGATAGGGCCCCAAGTCTTCCAGAGTCGCGGTCAAAGCTGATTCGAAAGACCGCCGTTCGCCAGTTTCTGTGTTTACTAGTAACACGCAAACGCAACTCGGCCGTCATTATGTTAAGCCCTGCCCACCGACTCTATACACGATGTGATTGGCCCGACCAGAGTTTGGTGTTTACAGCTCAGAAGTGTATTGAGAGTTGCTAGACGACACTCGCGGCAGATTAGATTTGCTGCCGCCAGGGTGCGTCTAGATTTCTAGGCTATAATTTGTGTGCACAATTGATGTTAAGTGGGAAATTTAAGTGTTTTTTTGTGGGGGTGGGGTACCATCATGGTGACGAGTGGACAAGTTTCCACAACTAAAAATACAATAATAATTATAATATATATAATTAACAGTAGTAATATAGTAATTCAAATGTATACAAGAATACAAAATAAAAATCTGCAAGTTCTGCTTACTCAAACATTTTGATGTTATTTTTGGAGTTTTGTCAACTTATTTGGGTTTACAGTGTACAGAAAATAAAACATTTACTCACCAGTAATGTTAATTACTCGAAACAACAAAAGGATGCACCCTAAACCCGCTTTTCTTTCGTCTTCAGTTTGTAGTGGCTGGAATCCTGTCTAATCTTCTGTACAAAAGCCCTGGACTTCTACAGGTTAGTGTGTGCATTTAATAAGCACAGTCTTTGGAAAGTGCAAGCATTAATCAGTAGTTTTATTTTTAACAGACTTGCTTTGTAGCCAACATCGTATGTCTGGCGGTGTCTGGGCTCGGAGTGATTCTTCTAGCCATTGATCTTCATCCAGCTGCAGATGAAATCCAGTACAAGGTAGAAGGGCTTCACATTTTGTCTTTCCTCTCGTTTTATTAAATGCATACATTTGACAGCAATACTGCATGTTAACATGTTTGATTATATATTTTAAAGTTAAATGTGCCAAATAAAGACTGTAGGGCCTTGTGTGAATATCATGAAAACAACCAGTGTCAAAATCAAATTTTATAATCAAACACATTATAAATAAAATAGCTTAAAAATATAATTGATAAATATAAAAGACTGATAGATAATGGGTTGTTTTTATTTCATTAAATCATTAAATCTAACTTACTGGAAATATAACAAATTCTACCAATGTATAAATAGAAATACACCTAAAAAAACAACATTTGTATATAACTTTTTTTTCCGGTAACAATTTAGGTTAGGGTCTAATTCTCACTAATATCTAGTTGCTTTAGAATATTGCAATAAATACTAGAATATTGTCTGTTTATTAGCACTTATAAATCACATATTATTCTGCATGACTTAATCCTACCCAATACCTCAACTTAACTACATTACTAACTATTAAAACGCAGTTTATTGGAACAAAATGTTGTAGTTTATAGTGATAATTGGACCCTGATCAAAAGTGTGACCCTTTTAAGCATTACAGTGGGAATTTGTTCGGTAATTTTTGAAAATCTCATAAAAAGTTTAGAATGAAAATCGAAAATAAAAATAGGCTTTATGCAAAATGTTACTTCTTTTGAGGTCAATATGGCCTGAACATGTTTTTTAAAGGTTTTGCAAAATTGTTCCCTTATTAAACAGAATGTATTGATCCAGGTTGCCATTGGTTGTGAGATTGTTGTGAGATGTTATCGGTGTGTGTTTGCGTCCTGCAGATGGAGGTGCTGGTGCTGTGTGTGACTCTGATGGACATGCTCATCGCCGCAGTGCTAATATACTGGTTTTACAGAGAGAGACGTGACCATAAGCAGTGATTGCACCTTCTCCTGTGTTTGCAGCTCTGTCTTCAGCTCTGTGCTGTTTGAGCTCATCGTTTCTCACAAGGTTTCGCAACATTAATAGAATTCATGTATTTAAAAAAGCAGAAGTGGTAATCACCACTAAATTCTCCTTCCTTGTTGCGAAGCTTTTCCTGAAATTCAGTCATGGGAAGTCTCTGACTGAGGAGAATGAGAGGTGAAGCTATAGCAGATTTGACTTTTAATGGGACTTGTTAGTAAATGCCAGTAAAATACAGCAGTTCTTATACTAGAATAAAGCATTGATCCTGCCTCTGAGCCTCACCACTGCTACTTGCAGCTTTATTTGTTCATGTGTTTGAGCATTTTATTACCTGTAAAGCTGGAAAGTATTTTTCTGTACATATTTTCACATTTATACACTGAATTTAATGTATTTTCTGTATATGAGTTAATAAAACAGCATCTTAATAAATTACAGTATTCAATACAGCTTTTTTTACTGTTTTATTTTCAAAGTAAAAAGATGGACTCAGTCCTTAATAAAAATGCAATCCTCAACGGATTTAATTAGTAGTGCCAGTACTCTCAGCTATTTGTACAGATCAAGTGTCGAGTGGTGAATCTGTCTCTGCCGTGCCAATGAATCTTAAAGTGAGGAAAGTTACAATAAAACGCTTGAAATAATTTACATCCGTGGCCTTGTAACGCACGGTCCGATAATGTAGCAGCACCGGTGAGGCGTTTCATTCATCCTCATCAGCGAGGCTCCGGACGATTATCAGAAGCTATGAAATGTCTCAGTGCATACGAGCGCCGCCTGTCCGAACACGGCGTCCAACATTCACAGTCCAACAGCTGCTCTTCCCGTCACTCCGTCTCGATGGATTCACAGCTTTGAAAAAAACAAAAAGAAAACAAGTTATTAGAAACGGCTGACGTGCAAGGGGCTGCTTAGAGTTTGATCTTTATTAGGGGTTGTTCACACTGACAGCAATCATGTGTACTGCATTATATATATTATAATTCATAGCAAAATATGGCATGTTAAGGCTTATTATTTGAGATGCAAGATCGGTCAGATCGGCAAACATTTTTTATATTATATTATTTTCTCCTGATAACCAATTTTTGTAACAATTTTGTAATTTCAGACTTACCAAAAGGGTAAGGTTTTGAAAGGGACTATCAGGACCTATCATACTCCAGGCAATGCGATGCAAGTGTTTTGTGCTAGTTTGAGCCAGACTCAGTTTTCATTTTCACGTCCAGCACCGCGTTGTTTAAATATCAAATGCCCTCGCGCCCATCTGTTCGCCCATGGCCGTGCTGATCTGAAAACCAGGTGTGTTCAGGCGCATTGTTGGCGTGTTGCTATTTTGAGGAACTGTAGGTGAGGAAAGCAGTTTTTTTGTGTTATTTAAAGCTACACTGTGTAAATTATTTAGTTTATTCTTAGCTAAAAACACTTAGTTCTTTCAAAAATATATGTGCTCATTAATGTATATTTACTTCTTTCAAGTAATAAAGTATTCTCGTAAGTTTATAATATGCCATTGAAAATACGAACGGGTGAGGGGTTCGAATGCCGGTCGCCATGTTGCTCCTCCATCTTGAAAGTACAGTAGCCAAAGAGGGACATACCCGTAAATTCAAGCTTCGCCTTTCGCGTTTTAACACTCGATGGCGCCGTGTCGAATGTGA
The DNA here is from genome assembly GCF_024679245.1 of Pseudorasbora parva. Taxonomy (NCBI): domain Eukaryota; kingdom Metazoa; phylum Chordata; class Actinopteri; order Cypriniformes; family Gobionidae; genus Pseudorasbora; species Pseudorasbora parva. Next base: position 6,472,804 of record NC_090178.1, on the reverse strand, counting down.
AGAGGGGGATTGCCATGTTAATCTTGGACTAAATGGGCCACCGTAGGAGTTAAAACAAAATCAGAATTGAGAGAAACAGAAACTATTATTCACTGGATGGTCATATACCTTTACACCGCTAGATGGGGGAAAATATCACACAGTGGAGCTTTAATAGGCGGGTACACAACGCGTGTACACTCATTACACACACAGGGATGCGCAGCAGCACACAAACATGCCAAATATATATATATAATAAAGGATTCCTCTCTGGAGAAGCGTTCAAACTTTCCGCTAACAAATCCCGCCATGTAACTAGCGAATCGGCCATCTCTGCCTATATAAAGCTTGTGTTTTCTGCCCTTGTGTTTATTGACTGGATTATCTGCACAGTGTTTTTTAGCCTGTTACATGGATTATGATTCTGGATTACCCTAATAAATGACATTAAATTTGGATCCTTTGCAAATGCATTTGTATCCTCAACCCGTGTGTTTTAGAGCAGTAACATAACAGTAACACTGCTGTACTATTATAAAAAGCATAAATTGAAAATTTTTGATTTACCTTCCTGCTCATTTTGTAAAATACTGTCACAAATTAAATTATGAATTATTCTTTAATGCTTCAATTCATTTCAATTCATGTAATAATTCATTATACATTTATGAATAAATTCTGTTCTTTTTTTATCTGCTGGGAATTTAAAGAACCAAACCTAAAAAATTTTTTTGCTGTATTGTAATAAAAATGAGAACAAAGACAAACTTCCTAGTACGTGCAAAACATTTTTTTTTCAAGCTGTAATTTGTTTATTTTGCTCAAATAACAAACACACTTGCAAATAAAATAATTTGATTTTTGTAATTTATTAATAATATAATATTTTTTTATCAAACGGATGAGAAAAATAAAGTGCCAATCAATCCAAAGAGCTCTAAAAGAATTTTAGAATGTTTTTGAGGGTAAAACAAGCAGATTTACGGCTGGGCTCAATTTTATTTGAATGAATTGAATGTATAAGAACTGGCAGTTTCAGAGCGAAGCATGTCGTGTTTATACTCACACATTTATACTCATACATCCATTTTACATTGTACAGCTGAATTATTTTAATGAAATACAATGTGTTTCTATTAAAGCTACACTGTGTGATATTTTCCCCCATCTAGCGGTGTAAAGGTATATGACCATCCAGTGAATAATAGTTTCTGTTCCTCTCAATTCTGATTTTGTTTTAACTCCTACGGTGGCTGATTTAGTCCAAGATTAACATGGCCAATCCCCCTCTTCACATTCGACACGGTGCCATCGAGTGTTAAAACGCGAAAGGCGAAGCTTGAATTTACGGGTATGTCCCTCTTTGGCTAATGTACTTTCAAGATGGAGGGGCAACATGGCGACCGGCATTCGAACCCCTCACCCGTTCGTATTTTCAATCGCATATTATAAACTTACCAGAATACTTTATTACTTGAAAGAAGTAAATATACATTAATGAGCACATATATTTTTGAAAGAACTAAGAGTTTTTAGCTAAGAAACAAAACATTTACACAGTGTAGCTTTAAAATAACTGATATATGTCATATATAAATTAATTTAAATTATATAAAATATTATTTAATTTACCTCACTCATGTTTTTTTTTTTTTACAATAATTTGCTACAATAGTTTCTGCTCACTGACAAATTCCAACTGTATTAGAAAGTTTGATGCATCTTTGACAAGTTTCTGTCGCTTACAAATTGCTGTCAGTGTGAGCACACCTTTGCTCAAAAGCGTAGGAAGGGAATCTTCAGCTCATTCGGTAGGCATGACTGACGTTAGCTGCGCAACAATTCACTTTTTTGTCATTCTTCCCCGAAAGAGATATTTGTGCGTTATTGCCTTAGATGCAATAAAATCCTTGACACAAATAGAAATCGACACCACAGAATCTTAAACATGCATTACAGCGCATGTGCATCGCAGGGGAACAGACAGTTATTTCCAACATGAAGTGCATGCAGACTTTCTGTTGATCACCATAGACAATAACATCAGTGCAAAACCAGAAGTTCCTCCACAACAGAAAAAAGTTTCAACCACAAAAGCCTGGTGAAGAAACAACATTCAAAGTGCTAAATAAAAAAACACCCAGCACGTTTCTGCTTCTGATCGCTCCGCTCTTCTTGCCGGCTGGTTTTCATTGTAAGTGCATCACTGTAACCGTGTTTGAACACAGGGATGATATTATTATCTGTGGCAGCCGTACATGCACATTAAGTTGAAAAAAACCTGGAATATCCCTTGAAGCCCAGCACACATGCAAAGGGATTCTCTGCTGGACTATGAAGACCAGCGCCAGTGTCATGCGTTAATGGGGAACAGGCATCAGGAATCACACAGGGGACGTCACACTAGTTACTTACTGATCTAAACCGTTTGATTCAGACCAGAGTCGAGAGGCCTAACGGGCCATGAGAAGTCTTGCTCTGCTAAAACAAACACGTCAGATCAAATTAGATGAACTAGAAAAGAGGAATAAAAGTTTTTAACTTAGTACAAAGGCTTTGATTGAATCTCTAAGCATGAGCAATAGTATTAGTGATGCTTGACAGCAGTAAAGGAGGATCTTTGACATTTATTAATCTCGTCTTTAATAATATATTTTTGTCGTCACATAGTTAGGTGGCTAGTTTGGAAAAGTAAGCAGGTGTCATGTGACTCAGTGAATTTTTATTATTATCATTTAATGCCATGTCAGCATCAAAGGCTATATTCATGGAAAACTCAAGAGTAATATAGTGTAAAATAATAATAATAATAATAATAATAATAATAATAATAATAATAATAATAATATTTCAGTTATTGTATGCAATAATTTAATTATATTTAGTCTACAAATACATAAATATATCTATAAGACCAATAACAAAGTAATATATATATATATATATATATATATATATATATATATATATATATATATATATATATATATATATATATACAGTCTTGTTCAAAATAATAGCAGTACAATGTGACTAACCAGAATAATCAAGGTTTTTCGTATATTTTTTTATTGCTACGTGGCAAACAAGTTACCAGTAGGTTCAGTAGATTCTCAGAAAACAAATGAGACCCAGCATTCATGATATGCACGCTCTTAAGGCTGTGCAATTGGGCAATTAGTTGAATTAGTTGAAAGGGGTGTGTTCAAAAAAATAGCAGTGTGGCATTCAATCACTGAGGTCATCAATTTTGTGAAGAAACAGGTTTGAATCAGGTGGCCCCTATTTAAGGATGAAGCCAACACTTGTTGAACATGCATTTGAAAGCTGAGGAAAATGGGTCGTTCAAGACATTGTTCAGAAGAACAGCGTACTTTGATTAAAAAGTTGATTAGAGAGGGGAAAACCTATAAAGAGGTGCAAAAAATGATAGGCTGTTCAGCTAAAATGATCTCCAATGCCTTAAAATGGAGAGCAAAACCAGAGAGACGTGGAAGAAAACGGAAGACAACCATCAAAATGGATAGAAGAATAACCAGAATGGCAAAGGCTCAGCCAATGATCACCTCCAGGATGATCAAAGACAGTCTGGAGTTACCTGTAAGTACTGTGACAGTTAGAAGACGTCTGTGTGAAGCTAATCTATTTTCAAGAATCCCCCGCAAAGTCCCTCTGTTAAAAAAAGGCATGTGCAGAAGAGGTTACAATTTGCCAAAGAACACATCAACTGGCCTAAAGAGAAATGGAGGAACATTTTGTGGACTGATGAGAGTAAAATTGTTCTTTTTGGGTCCAAGGGCCACAGGCAGTTTGTGAGACGACCCTCAAACTCTGAATTCAAGCCACAGTACACAGTGAAGACAGTGAAGCATGGAGGTGCAAGCATCATGATATGGGCATGTTTCTCCTACTATGGTGTTGGGCCTATTTATCGCATACCAGGGATCATGGATCAGTTTGCATATGTTAAAATACTTGAAGAGGTCATGTTGCCCTATGCTGAAGAGGACATGCCCTTGAAACGGTTGTTTCAACAAGACAATGACCCAAAACACACTAGTAAACGGGCAAAGTCTTGGTTCCAAACCAACAAAATTAATGTTATGGAGTGGCCAGCCCAATCTTCAGACCTTAATCCAATTGAGAACTTGTGGGGTGATATCAAAAATGCTGTTTCTGAAGCAAAACCAAGAAATGTGAATGAATTGTGGAATGTTGTTAAAGAATCATGGAGTGGAATAACAGCTGAGAGGTGCCACAAGTTGGTTGACTCCATGCCACACAGATGTCAAGCAGTTTTAAAAAAACTGTGGTCATACAACTAAATATTAGTTTAGTGATTCACAGGATTGCTAAATCCCAGAAAAAAAAAAATGTTTGTACAAAATAGTTTTGAGTTTGTACAGTCAAAGGTAGACACTGCTATTTTTTTGAACACACCCCTTTCAACTAATTGCCCAATTGCACAGCCTTAAGAGCGTGCATATCATGAATGCTGGGTGTGGTGTGTTTTCTGAGAATCTACTGAACCTACTGGTAACTTGTTTGCCACGTAGCAATAAAAAATATACTAAAAACCTTGATTATTCTGGTTAGTCACATTGTACTGCTATTATTTTGAACAAGACTGTATATATATATATATATACACACACACACATACAGTATAACTGAATTATTAATTCTCTCTACAACGACCTTGAGCGTGGCACTGAATAAAATAAAACATTATTATTATTATACCAATAATACCAGTAAAATAACAGACATAAATTTCAATTTCAATTTAATATTTGATACCAAATCTATTACTTAAACCTAAATAAAAAATGTCTTATATCATCTAAAGCAGGACGTTCCAATAAAATATACTTCAGAGTCAAGGAATACTTACAAAAAATAACATTTAAGGGATAGTTCACCCAAAAATAATCCCATGATTTACTCACCCTCAAGCCGTCCTAGGTGTGTATGACTTTCTTTTTTCAGACGAATACAATCAGAGTTGAATATGAAAGGAGGTCTGCTGGAAGCTAGATATTTTACTTTATAACATGTTAAATACATATACAAGCCCATCGGTTCACATCAGAAGGACTTTATTAACCCCCAGGAACTTGTAAAAGTAATGGATTACTTTTATAATGGATGGATGCAGTTTTCTGGGATTAAAAATTTGGTCCACCATTCATTGCCATTATAAAGCTTGGATTACCCAGGACATTTTTTATATAACTCTGATTGTATTCATCTGAAAGAAGAATGTCATATACACCTAGGATGGCTTGAGGGCGAGTAAATCATGGGGTCATTTTCAATTTTGGGTGAACTATCCCTTTAAAGGCAATTCTTCCCCTTTTAGGAAATTTACATTAGTATAATATACATACACATGACATCAGTCTTGTGACCAATTTGACATATTATACATAAAGTTTTTTCATTTCTATTTTCAAAGCAATAACAAAGGTTAGATCTTTAATTTATCACTGGATTGACTTCATATACCACTTTCACTTCCACTGTTTTAGAAATATACAAATACAGTCCGGCTTTACGCCAACTCTTACCGCCGTGATGAACTTGCTGCTCTGCGTCTGCAGCTCCGTCTCTTTGTGGTAGAGGACGGAGGACGTGACTTTGGGTGGAGACGGGGACGGTGTGGGAGAGGACAGATAGGAGCCTCCGTCACTGGTGTAGCTCTCCATCCCTAAGGCAGGGTGATGCTGGACAGTGATGCTGCTCAAACCGCTGACACTGTCACTGGAGGTGCACTGGGACGAGCTCTCAGCACTGTCACTGACTGCACACGGACAAAGATAAGTTAACATCCACCAAAACATTACATTTTCTTACATATACTGTATGTATATGTGACCCTGGACCACAAGACCAGTCATGCGTCGCACGGGTATATTTTTATGGCAATAGTCAACAATACATTGTATGGGTCAACATTTTTGATTTTTCTTGTATGCCAAAATCATCAGGATATTACAGTTTTTCTCAGTCGCTTTGGTACATTTCTCAGATCAGAATTGAAATTCTCAAAACTACCCGTTCAATTCTCACATCATTGTGTCACTTGTGCACATCAAAAAAGCAGTTTCTCATTTCTTTGAACAAGTTGCAAATGCTTTGGTACATCCATGCCAATGATTATGTCCAATTCTCTGTTGTTTCCTGCATTATAAGTTGGTTATGTCATGTTGATCAAAATGTATTATATTTGGTCTCTGTTGAATAGTCTCACCCCCCACAACATTTAGGCACAAGCTCATAGCATAAGTCTTTACATGCAAAATGGTTGAACAAGTTATCATAATATGTCAAGCATATTTCTATACTTTCTATATTTCCATTAGACTTTTTTCTAAATCTGTTATTCAGTGCTGTCTTTTAATTTCTGTTTCTCACTGACATGTTCTGTCAATAAAATACAGTCCAAACAGTAAGAGTGTAACTTTTCCATTCTCTTGCAATTACACTCACACACACACTAAGATGTAACTTACAATTGACAATAATTGTCATGAAAACTTTAGCCATCAGTTTCATCAGCAGTTTCCATCAGAACATCCCTCCAGAGTAAACTGTTATATTGACAACATGACTAAACAAATTGACTGTCTTATCCGTACACAATGACACAAGGACTTGTCATTCTGATGGCACTGACATGTTCATTGACACAGATATTTACTTTTGAGAGATGAACTAAGGATTTTGAGTAAGAGTGTAGCTTTTGCAGGTTATCCATGGCGCTTTGCTATTTGTACAAATTGTTTTGAGAAATGCACTTACTGTTTTGCAAATTGTGAGTTTGATTCGAGAAATGTACCAAAGCGACTGAGAAAAACTGTAAGTACAGATCATCTTCCATGAAGATATTGTGTAAATGTCCTACCGTACATATATCAAAAATGTTTTATTAGTTGTAATATGCATTGCTAAGGACTTCATTTGGACAACTTTAAAAGCGATTTTCTCAATATTTCTATTTTTTTGCACCTTCAGATTCCTGATTTTCCCAGGTTTTCAACATTGATAATATAATCAGAAATGTTTCTTGAGCATCAAATCATCATATTAGAATGATTTCTGAAGGATCATGTGACACTGAAGACTGGAGGAATGATGCTGAAATTCAGTGGAATAAATTACATTTTAAAAGACATTACCACAGAAAACAATTCTTCTAAATTGTAATAATATTTCATAATATTACTGTTTTTACTATTTTTAAATCAAAATGCAGCCTTTTGTGAGCAGAAGAGACAAAAATCTTTTGAATGGTAGTGTATAATTATTTATGTATATCATTTCCTAATATATATATATATATATATATATATATATATATATATATATATATATATATATATATATATATATATATATATATATATACATATACACTGTATATACAGACAGACAGACAGACAGACAGACAGACAGACAGACAGACAGACAGATAGATAGATAGATAGATAGATAGATAGATAGATAGATAGATAGATAGATAGATAGATAGATAGATAGATAGATAGATAGATAGATAGATAGATAGATAGATAGATAGATACTGTAGATATACAAATACATAAATTCTCAGTCAAGAACAGGACGTGGAACTGGAGGAACTTGTCTAACAATAGCTGAAATATCTGCTATTCTTTCAGTGCCATTTGACTATATTTGTCTTTGTGAGAGTATGTCTAGGCTGCCCAGTCAAACCGCACACATTCGGCCCCTCATAGTTTCCATTGGCTTCCATTGTACAAAAGAAACACCACCCGAGTGAGAGGGGCCCATTTCCGGCTTTAAGCTTCCTGTCTAAAAGCGTATTTGAGCGTTCTTAGCTGCTGTTCATTTACACCTTCGGCCCACCACAGACACTATTATAAGATGACGCATCCTGTTGATTTATTTAGACTGGAGATGAACTCGACTAATATGGTCTTAATAAAATATCATAAATATGACGTATCTTAGAGATACTAGTATTAACTCATGCAATGTACTATTATAGGTAATATATTTTAAGGAGTTAAAGAGTGACAAACTGTCAGCATACAGTATATGACAATATGCATGCTGGAGCGTTGAATCCATGTTTGCAATGTTGAAACTAACAAACTACCAACTAAACTACTAATTCTGCGGATCAACCACTGTCTGTAATGTGGATTGTAGTTTGTAATATAGTACCTGTTAATGGGACGTCATTCCGGAACTGTGGTCTCCACAGAGAGCGGACACAGCCACAGACTTTGAGCGATGCTAAGGGGCAAGCGGGAAAACACGGAACGGATTTGAGGAATTTGTGGATTTTTTTGCGGGACAGAACGCTTTTATGGGAATCCCCTGGGGGTGAGGAAGGGAAGGGGGCAAGAGGGGCAGGGGCTCTAGCCACCGGGACACCCCCTGTGCACGGCCCTGAGACCATATTAATCATATGAAGAGTTCGGTTGCAAAACGCGATAAAACGCCATTTTTTGACATTTAGATTTTATTATTGGAAATCACTGTTTAGATGTACCTTAATCTATGTGTAAATTGCTGCCATTAATAATATTTAAAAAATGTACATTTTAAGCCTCCTACAAAATGTATTTTTTCACAAAACGCGAAATCCGCCAGCCCAGTTTCTTTACAAAGTGCGATAAAGAACGTTCAGGATGCTGCGCAAGCTCAGGATGTCACGCGAGGAGAAAGTCACCGCCGGTGAAGTGCTCCGAGTTTGCTCAGTGATTTAACGATAATAGCAAAACAAAAAACATATTTTTAAAAAGAGGATTCAATAGGCTAACTAAAAAAGGTTTACCATTTAATTGTTTATACTGTAGGCGAGCTGTCAGTCACGTAGGCTACGTCACTGATCGACAGCTGTCTGTCAGTCAGAGAATCAAAGCTTCAGAGTCAAGCTTAACGTTATGGATTTAGATGACGGATTGGAGCCGGTCAGGAAGGCATCTAAAGAAAATCATCAAAGGGAGAAGACCAAACGGGCAAGGCATTCAGGGGAGGGAAAACATCCAAAGATTTATTTTGGTCATCGTGCGACTGTGAGTAATGTTGGTCTGTGTCATGCGCGCTCACACACACACACACACACACACACACACGCACACGCACACACACGCGCACACACGCGTGCACACACACACACACACACACAGGATAATATAGCCTATGGTGGATATATAGCGTTTTGCACACAAAAAAATACAAAAATATGTTATGTATGTTCTGGCTCGGAATCTTATTATTAATCAATCTTTGTATATACTATTCCATATATTTATGATGTATTTGTTTTTTTAACCAATTTAAGATGTCTGACAATGTTAAGATAAATATGTTGCATTTTGGCATGGTTTTTGACTTATTTATGAACTATTTATGGACATAAAATTAAATAAAAAATATCCGGGATTTGAAGAATATTGTGTCCCTGGCCTACACTGAGCTCAAGTAATAGTTTAATGTACAAAAAATTGTGAATGAACGTGACTGTTGATGTCTTAAACAATAATGTCAAATAACCAACATTTCTCAAAATGGATATATCTCGTTTTGCAACGAAACTCTTCATATACACTATTAAAAAAAGGTAATAAAGGCTATTATAAATATAAATGAGTTTTATAAGGGGAACAATGGTGCTAAAGGCACACCTTAAGAAAAATGTGCTTTTAATCATGTCTAAGTTCATACTTGTGCAAAAAAAATCTCTTTAGCAAAGTTTGCAGTATTTTCTGTTTATTTTGATGAATAAAATTATTCATTATTGTTCAATAAATATAAAAATGTAATATTTTTAAAATACAGAAACTATTTTTTAAGTAAATAATCTGAAAACACTGAATGAATGAGATCCCATAATAATTTAATAAAGTTTTACAGTAATAACAAGTAAATCTAAAATAATTTTTTTTTGATCAAATCAGCAAAAAATAATTTTTTTGGAAGCATAATTAGCACTGAAGCCTAGCAACTGTATTCCCAATATGATTGTAAAAGGTTTGTTATTCATTCTCTGTATTAAGATGATACTCGACCCCCTTATAGTGCCCCTCAAAATGACTGTGCTCGGCTCTGATCTATATACACGGGTCCCCTTACAGTGGAGTCGCCATTTTGGGCCGGCATGTTTCTACAGTAGCCCTAAACGGACAAACTTCTCTACAGAGCGCTAGTCACTCTCTGCTCTCTCCGACGACATCTTTGTCCTGTGTCAGCCACCGTAGCGTATCTATGTGCTTTGAAAGGGAGGGGTGAGGAATGGGTGATTGCAATTCACAACCTCACCACTAGACGCTGCTAAGATTCACACACTGCACCTTTAAATTGTCCTCAAAATAATGTCACAATGCCAAAAATCCTAATGCTCCTTAAATAGGCCTTATGTACTTCATGCTAATTATTTTTTGCATTTGATTTGACCTGGACAAGATGTCATGCATATTTTTTACGGAGACACACAGACTTCCAGACAGCGACTCACTCATGGAGGACTGAACGGTAGAATCGTGCTCCAGCTCGTCCTCTTCGATGCAGTCGTACGGCCAGTGGCTCAGAGACGGGCAGCCGGGCAGCGGGTGAGACGGGTAGAGGTGCAGGTTCAGAGAGCCCAGCAGAGAAGACGACGACTGACTGCCGGAGGACGATGAGCTGCTGTTGGAAATGGTGGAGTGAGGTCTCTTAAACGGCGTGGTGTGGTCGAACGAGGACACCGCTATGGACGCCCGCATCCTGGACTCTGCAGAGACGGAGGATGGACAGAAATCAGATGCCATTGCTCTCAGTTAGACTGCCATATGCATCCACACATTAAAGGATAGTTCACCCACAAATGTATTCACCCTTAAGTTGTTCCAAACCTGTATGAGTTCCTTTCAAGACGGTACTGACGGTAGCCAATGATTTTGTATGGAAATCAATGGCTAAAATATCTTCTGTGTTTAGCAAGTTATAATTTTCATGTTTGGGTGAACTATACCTTTAAATAAGCTGCAGGAATGAATCAATGAATGCTGAAGTAGTTCCACATAATTAAAAATGTTTAAAACTATTACCTTTTAATAGTAGAAGGTATCAGTGTTCATAAGTTTTATATATTTAAATAAAGCTGTAATCAAATCAAATTTAAACAAAACTTTAACTTGCATTAAAAATTAGAAATGATTAATTGGCAACAAACTGAAATCAAAATAGATTCAAATGACATACTATTACTGAAATAATAAATGAAAGCTAAATCGAAATCAAAATATTAAAAATTACTTATAGACTTAAAAATGTTATATACATAATACTAACATTCTATTTGAAAATATTACTCTATGTACTTTATATTTTTGGATTTGTATATAATTTAACAATATTAGATTTCCTTTGATTTAAACTTAGATTTCCTTGTAATTTAATAATGCCAATATATTCAAATGGTATTTCGTTCAACATTTTGATACTGTATGTTTGTTTCTGTATTTCACAGTCACATCGCAGGACAATTTCTGCATTAGGTAATTTAATAGATAATTTAATGTTCATGCACAAAACGTGTGGTCTTTGCTGTCCAACTGAAGGAAACTAAAGCAACTAAATTGCAGATGGTGTCAGCTGTGTGTGCGGTGACCTGCTGCTTTGAGCCAAATCACACAACAGTCATTCACATCATTTGATGTATGACATTCAAAAGCTTCTTACGCCTGAGACGTGCCACTCAGACATTACAACACAGGCTATGACTTGAGTCTGACACGGTAAAGTGAATAAACACACACTAACAGTCAAAGCAAAAGAGCAGATAACACACTGCTCTGAAAGGACCCGCACACTGAAGCTCGGCTCAGAGGCTTCTCAGAGATCAGACGAGCTCCAGCTGTGCTTCGCTGTGTGATTCTAAAAATATGCTTCAAACAGGACGGGAAAATGTGGGATATAAATATGGGCCACATTCAATAAATATTTCAGACCCTGCGGCTGTGCCTTCTGTCCATTAGGTTTAGGATTAATAATCAAATACCGGTATTAATAAATACGATAAAACTGATATGAAAAGTATTGTTCTTCCATAAAAGAATATCTATCTATCTATCTATCTATCTATCTATCTATCTATCTATCTATCTATCTATCTATCTATCTATCTATCTATCTATCTATCTATCTATCTATCTATACCTGATCAGGCAAAACATTATGACCTAATATTGTTTTGTTTTGGTCCCTCCATTTCCGTATAACTGACACGGATCACATTATTACCACCTTCCTAATATTGTTTTGGTCCTCGTTTTGCTGCCAAAGCAGCCCTGACCCGTCCAGGCATGGACTCCACTAGACCCCTAAAGGAGTGCTGTGGTATCTGGCAACAAGATATTAGTAGCAGATCCTTTAAGTCCAGTAAGTTGTGAGGTGTGGCCTCCATGGATCTGACTTTTTTGGTTCAGCATATCCCACAGATGCTCGATTGGATTGAGATCTGGGGAATTTGGAGGCCAAGTCAACACCTCAAACTCACTGTTGTGCTCTTCAAACCATTCCTGAACTATTTTTGCTTTGTGGCAGAGCACATTATCCTGCTGAAAGAGCCACAGCTGCCGGGGAATACCCGTTTCATGAAAGGGTGTACATGGTCTGAAACAATGATTAGGTAGGTGGTACGTCCCATACCCGATCCCAAGGTTTCTCAGCAGAACATTGCCCAAAGCATCACACTGCCTCCATTGGCTTGCCTTCTTCCCATAGTGCATCCTGGTGCCATGTGTTCCCCAGATAAACGATGCACATGCATCCGACCATCTACATGATGTGAAAGAAAACGATTCATCAGACCAGGCCACCTTCTTCCATTGCTCCGTGGTCCGGTTCTGATGCTTCCTTGGAGGACTTTTGATAGACACTGACCACTGCAGACCAGGAACAGCCCACAAGAGCTGCAGTTTTGGAGATGCTCAGCCATCAGAAACTGCCATCTCAAATTGGCCCTTGTCAAACTCGCTCAAATCCTTACACTTGCCCCATTTTTCCTGCTTCTAACACATCAACTTTGAGGACAAAATGTTCAGTTGCTGCCTAATATATCCCACCCACTAACAGATGCAGTGATGAAGAGATCATCAGTGTTATTCACTTCACCTGTCAGCGGTCATAATTTTCAATAATTTTCTTTTTCATAAACTGATGCTGATGATGATGAGGTAAATGTCTTGCTGATGCAGACATCTTACCTGACCCTTTCATAATGTAGTCGACGGCTCGATCGCAGATCGCAGAGTCACTTGGTTTGATGTCCATGAATGGCTTGTTTCCAATTCCCATAGAAACCATTTCCTGCATCCGCAACTCTGATGTTAAAACATATAGATGCATTAATTAGAGGGATATAAATACATCTACAAAAAACAAAGAGAATAACACAAAAGGCTTTTATACCACAGTGTTTCTATTGCAACATATTTTCAGCTGCTAATAATAACAACTTAGAAAAAAAATGGCCCACAATGCATCTGTCAGTAAGACCGCAATGCTGAAGTGATAGTTTTGCTGTAATACGGCTGAAAACACAGAACACTGCCACAGCTAAATGTTTTGCAAAGGAAATGTCATTTTACCAGAGTCGTGAGTTGAATAAAATGTTGTAAAATAAAAAGATAAATCCACTGAAATAAAAAGATGATGTCTCCAAAACAAGTCTGATTCATGAGCGAATGACTCTTTTGATTTTATATAATATTTTAAAATGTAATATTTATTTATTTGATTACATTAGATTAATTTGTTTATTTTATTTGTCATATTTATATTATTTTTATATAAACAATTATCTTGATTTACACTGAATGTTATTTATTCAAATAAATAAATAAATGTTTTGCAGTGCAGCTAAAGAAATGACATTTTACATTAGACCTTTTAGCTTGAATTTAATGCAGTGAAATAAGCATATGATGTCCCCAAAACAAACAGAACGAGCGTAGTCTGATTTACGAACAAATGACTCTTGTGAGCGGTTATTGTTAAATGAATTGGTCAAAATTGTAGTAGTCTGAATTATTGAATGCATGAGAGTGTTACTGATTTAAAATTGGACAAAATGTAGTAGTAAAGATTTACAATGTTTGCCAGTTTTTTTTTTTTTAAATAAAATCATTACGTAGTTAGAGGAACAGTGCTGTATTCGTTGCTGCTTTCTGACCTCGGTTTCGTAAGGCCTGCCGCCACAGGATCTTGCCGATGACGCTGGTCCAGACGGCCTTCACCTCTCCAGAACTGGCCTGTAGGATGAACGTATCCTGGGATTTTCTTCGACGAAACCAGATCTCAAAGCGCAGCCCGCTATCGCCGACATTCTCTGTCATTCCGATCTCGGCTGTCTGAAAGGATACAAAATAAGAGTTCAACCTCACAACTGACGGAAGAAACTCTGGAGATAAAAAAGACATAAACATCATATTCTGTACCTTGTAGGACTGTTTGTAGATGTAGATGTCATATCCTCCTTCAATCTTTTTGGTCTTGCTGAAGAGGATGAGATCCTCGAACAGGAAAACATGACGAAGGTATTTTTTGCGTCCGCACCAAACAATGAACTCGTCCTGACACCGAAGCTGGCCCTGCTCCTTCAGATTGACCTGAATGCACAACACCAGCCTCTCTCAAATCATGACACTCAGTGTAAAATAATAATAAAACTATTACAGTAAGAATCATCAATAAAAATTCAAGGAAGAGTAAATGAGAACATGCTTTAAAGATAATTCTGAAGGAAAATGAGTTTAATTGTCATGAAAACAATACAAGTCAAATCTTAATGGTACAAAAATAGAGTTACATTTATTTTATATATTAATTTATATATATTCAAACATACAAACAAATATTTGGGGGAAAATTTTAAATAATAATGATTTTTACTTAATATTTAAATTAGTTTTGATTTTATTTACATTGAATATGAATTCAAATACAGTTTTATTTTGTTTTTAATAATACTGATTTGTTTTATTTATTTCAGATAAATAATAAACACATCTTTACTTACAAAAACAATTAAATATTTATAAATGTATCATAAAAATGTATTTATTTACATTAAACATTCTTTAAATAAATACAAATATTTACGTGAATAAAATGTATTAAAAATATTAATAAATAATAATAATTGCAAATAATGATTTATTTTATGATAAATTTCATTTATTTTATTTTTATGATAATTATTTATTTGAGTTTTTATAATAAAAATGAATTATTTATTTCAGTTAAAATGAAATTATATTATTAATTCTATTTTTCAAATAAAAAATATTTATATTTTAAATAGCTTTAAAATAATATTTATTTACATTAAATGCTCTTTAATAAATAAATAAATATTTGAATACATAAATTGTGAATTTGAAAACAATCAAATAGTGAAATTTAATATATATTTTTTATAATTATTTAAATAAAGAAATTCATCAAGGAGCCAACTAGATTATGAAGCAAGTTAGAAAATAGAAGAGGGTTGGGTGAGGGGTGGTTCATTGGTTTTAGGGTGGTTAAGTGCTTATGAAAGAGGTGTGTGTATCTCCTACTATCCAAACTCCACTTACATCACATCCACGGATGGCGTCCATGGCTAGCAGGTCATTTCCGTGGCGCAGCTGGAACTTGACCATCTCTTCAGCTGTTCTGAGGTCAGTGAGCTCCTGCTCCTGAGAGTGGCCGCACTCCTTAATCAGATCCTTCAGGAGAAGAGCGTATTTACTCATCCTCTGGATGGGCTTCAGCAGGTAGGACGCCAAGTCCATCTTATCGCCCAGTTCCACCTGCTTATTCTGAAGACGACATGGTGACATTCAGACAAAATCTGTCCCAGCTCGAGTGAATAACGTCATGGGGGAGAAATGAGGTCGCTCACCTTGAAGAAAGTGTTTCCGTGGCTTATTAGCAAGGCATCTGAGCGGGGCTTGTTCTTGCTGTACAGGGCGTACATACCGAACTGCTCCTCCTACCCATGGACAAAACAATGAAGAAATGCATTTATATCTTAAATAGAGCAAGACCGTTTTCTTTCTGAGACATTCTTTCGAACAGTAGTGCATCATGTCGAATCGGTGAGCGCCTGAAACGTAACTCACGTGTTGCAGGAAGCAGCTGCTGATGGACAGGGGCGAGTGGGCGCAGCTCTCCAGATCCTTCAGGAAATACTGGCTGTGGAAGTCACACAGCTTCTCCAGATTCCCAAAAATAATGCTGCGCTTCCCTCTCAGGTCCTGAGGAAGGTCCAGTCGCTCCATCTCAGGGAAGTAGTGCTCGATGATGTAGCTGAGAGATCTCACGTACTCTCTCTCTGTGGTGATCATCTCGTCCATGATGTGTTGAATTTTGCTGAAAGGCAGTGTGATTGAGGGCTGGACCATCACGTGGATTTACAGTCGGTTTTAACATGAGGATATATGGAAAAAAACACCCTAGACCTTATACAGTTTTTTTTAACCCCTAAATGCCAGGGGGCTTAGGTCACATTTACATTGTTTTTATGAAACCCATTCAAAATGATGGATAATAATAATAATAATAATAATAATAATAATAATAATAATAATAATAATAATAATAATAATAATAATAATAAATAAAGTATTGTTATTATTATTATTTTATTAAATTATAAAAATTAAACAAATAAATGAAGAAACATATTGCTATAGTAATAATGCTATAAATAATGCTGTAAATAAAATTACAAATAATGTCTATTATTTATTTATATAATTCACTATTATTACTAATGTTTATGTTTTATGCTTTTTTGCATCCCTGCACAATGCTCCACTTACATGCTGTATATATATATATATATATAAAACATTAGTTATAATGCTATACTGTAAAATAAAAGATAGAACTTAATAATAATAATAATAATATAATTGTATTAAATTATAAAAATGTTATCAATAAAGTATTGCTATAGTAATAATGCTATACTGTAAAATAACATGTTTATTATTAGTATTAATATTATTTACAAAACAACAGTAGATTAAATATTAATAATCTCTAAATATTAATAATTTGTAAATATTAATAGTCTAATTATTTCTATTATTGCTAATATTTATGGTCTTTATTTTTTGCATCCCAGCACAATGCTTCACTTACTTGCTGTTCTTCTTCTTAATATTATGTTTTTATATTATATATTATTTATTTAAATGTGTAAAATTATAAAAATAAAACAAATCAATAAATAAATACATTACTAAAGTTAAAACAAAACTGTTTTTTTATTTAATAATAGTTATTATTATTTTTATAATTCTAAATTTCACTATACATTTTTATATTATTAAATTATAAAAAAGAACACTAATAAAATATAACTACAGTAATAATACTATGATGTAAAATAAAAATTGAGTATTTAATACTAATAATTTTTAAATTATTAAAACTTCCATTATTTACTATTATTACTAATAATTATGATTATTACTAATATGTATGATTATTACTAATATTTATAATTATTCCTTATTTCCCCCCCAAAAGTTGAGAAGTTTGCATCCCTACACACCCCTTCGCTCACCTGCTGTGTATCTTCACGTCCCCGTCGCTGTGTCTGCAGTGTGTCCTGGATGGGGACGACAAGCTGCGACTGCGGCCCAGCGCCGGGCTCTTCACGTCTGGCCGCTGGAGCTTCTTCTCTACACACACGTTGTTGGTGACCTCCAGTCCTTTGATGTAGATTCCCGTGTACCCGTGATGACCAGCATCCGGGTGAGCTTTGTCACGTGCCGTCAGCTCGTAGCTCATGGTTTTCTTCATGATCTTTTTGAGCGGCTGCTTGCGCTGACGCGTCGTCGGTGAATGCAGAGGCTCGGAGTGACACGAGGCGGACGAGTCGACGGTACAGTCGCTGTCGGTATCGTCGAACGGGGATGGCGAGAGCTTGTCACTCTCCGGTGGAAATGGGAACTGGTTTCTGGAGAACGGACCTGCTGAATGCGGCTTCTCATCTTTGTACTCGAAACACAATGTGGAAGAAGAGTTCAGAGTGGGAAGCTCAGAGGAGCCTACTCGGCTTTGGGTTTCCAAAAGTTTTGATGTTGTAGTTGCAGGCGCAGATTCTCCGGAGGTCATCGAGGCGGCAGCAGCAGCCTTGTCCAATGCTTCTTCCAGCTGCTGTTTGGTTTGCTGGCACTTCTGCCAAACGCCGCTCCACTGCTGCATCTCCCTTGGGCTGTTGAGGTTCAGCACCATCTGGTTGAGCACGCTGAAGTTGTCCAGGGAGAACTTTGTGGCCTCACTGTGGTAATCCTGCAAAACGTTCAGCACGGCCGGCGTGTAACTGACAGCATTATCGTCCACCCTCAGCTGACAGAAATACTCCTGGCAATGGATCATCCACTGCTTTGCCTGCGTGAGAGACGTTTTAACACATTATCTTAGTGGTGAATATCTGCCTTTTTTATTTATTTAATTATATGTTGGGGGTTTTTCTGGGACTTTTATTTTGACAGCATCTGAGCACAGATGCACAGGACTGGCCAAGTTTATGGCTGTGTCCAAAATCGCCCCCTATACCCTCATTCACTATTCCCGGTGCTGGAAGGGCTGCCACTTTTGTTATTGTTTGTGCTCGCTGTTTTTTAAGCGTTTGAAACTTAGCAAACTGGCAGCTCTAGTAGTAATGAAAAGATTCATCTTGAACTCTGGTGTGGAATCTAACATGCATAAACCTTATACTATTTAATAATCAATTAAAAAAATTTTTTTACCTGTATGATATATTACGCTGTAGCCACATTAGACCAGTGGTTTGGAAAACGGATCAGACACAGGAATTAATTTGGCATGCGAATCTCACAGTGCATTATGGGTATTCTCTAGCCGTTAAGCATACATTAGCTGTACGCTCGCTATTGCGGTGCATTATGGGATTGAATGAGTGCACTCAATAACGTCCACTATGGTTACGAACACCACTACAAATGGCCGTCCCCTACAATAGTGCCGGGGGCTATCATAGGGCATATTATGCCTTTTTTGTATGGGGGCAATTTCGAAGTAAAAAAAAGTAATGTTAATTTTAATTTTATTGTTAGTAATGTTTTTTATGGTTTTGTTTTGAGTAAATCATAATAATCATGGTATGAATTAGTTTTTTTTTTTACAGATTTCTTTATCAAGTTCAAATGTACTTTTTTAATTGATTCATTTTAAAACGATTCATTTGCAATTACGTTAGTAAACATTATGTAAAAATAAATATACATTTATTTGTAGAAATTGTTATGCGTGTGTAATTAAATACAATTTTAAACATACCGGTTTATCAGTCAGTCGACCACTAATTATCATGACATCATGATAGTAGTTGACATGATGAAGCAAACTAGACATAATGCAATCAAAAAACAATTCTTTACCGATTCGTAGAACTCGTAGAGGTTGTGCAGGACCTCCAGCTCGTTCTTGCGTGCCTCGCTCCGCTGCAGGACGGCGCTTATGTGCTGTTTGACCTCAGGAAGGGCTGAACCGGCTTTAGACTCCCTCAACAGCGCCGCAGCTTTCTTCTGCTGGTCCTACAGGAGCAAAATGAACACCACATTAGTGAATCGATTCACGAGTTCATTAGTGAATCATTAGTCATCGATTCATTAGTGAATCAAACATGATTCGCCTCAATGAATCGTCACACGGACCTTTATGGCATCTATGTTTTTTTATTTTATCTATTAAACTTTTTTTTTTTTTTTTTAACAGTTATAATTACATAACATATAATAATAATAATAATAAAGAAAAAAAATGTAGTATGATGTAGTAAATTTAATTCATATTACCCATATTCATGCTATATAGAGCATCTACTTAGACTGTATGTGATTTCTGAAGCAGCAAATGTTTTATTATTTAATTAATTCATAATTAATGCACCTCCTGTAGCTATAGCGCATAGTGTCGGATAAAGGCATTAATTTCCCTGTAGACTAAATGTCAACATTGTGTCTTGTGTCACTTCCATAAAAGTGGTCCAGTGGCCCGGGAGAAGGTCAAACTAGCTGTCGTTTGATATCTGACTGAAATCTTTTTTTGAGCATCCTGGGACAGTTCCTTTTTTTCCCTTTCGTTATATGAAACCCCATGTACACTTACTGTGGACTCCTCCATGAACTGGGCCAGACTCTGTCTCATGTCCTGAATGGAGCTCAGAGAAAGACTATACGAGTCCAAAGGAGCCAAGTGTTTCTCACTCTCCACATAAAACCACCTCTTCACCTGAGGAGAGATTCAGAAAAAAAACATCATCCCATTGTCTTATCCAATAATTGATTATTATTAGAATAAAACTGTAACAGTCAGGACATGGAAGTAAAAATCATTCATTCATTCACACCATAGATAGACAACCTGATTTTCAATAGTATCATACTTTAATGAGCTGCCCTATTATCAGTTAATGTGGGATGTTGTAGTGTTAGAGCACACAAAACAGTAGTTGTGTTTTCTGATCAAAAACTGAGATATAAAAACACAAAACCCTGAGTGAATTGATTGCATAATCCACAATGCCTCATTTTTATCACATCTAGCTCTTTCTTGAAGAACGATCAGATAAGCATATAGAGAAAATGAATTAGAAAAAAAGCAATACTGCTCATCAGTGTGCATCACTGTATTTGTGGATATAATAAATCAGGTCACACTTTATAGTCTGGGGAAGACATTCACTATTAACAACAACTTTTGCCTCAATAAACTATCAGTAATAGTTGTTATTAATAGTTAGTAAGGTAGTTAAGTTAAAAGGGTGGTTGCATGCGATTTCCCTTTTTTAACTTTAGTTAGTGTGTAATGTTGCTGCTTGAGCATAAACAGTATCTGCAAAGTTACTGCAAAAGTTTCTATCGGCACTACGTATTTGGAACCCCTTAAAAGGTTCTATATAGAAGTATGGTTGAGTATACTTCAAAGACCCTTTTATGCTAAAAAGGTTCTATAATGACATGAAAGAACCCTTTTGGCACTTAAAAGGGGTTCTATATAGAACACTGCAAAAAATACATTTCTTTTCTTAGCAAAAACTAAATTTTGAGTTATTTTTCCCCAAAATAAGACAATTACTTTTGCTTGTCTAGTAAATACTTCTTGTTTTAAGAATTTTTAGATGTTTGGATTAGAAACAAGACAAAAATACTAAGTAAGAAAAGCATTTTTTGCAGTAAACCTTTTAGGGGTTCCAACTACGTAGCTCCGATAGAACCTTTTCTTCTAAGAGTGTACTAAAACGTCTGGTTTGGACTACAACGAGCTTCTTCCTGGTTTGGTGACATCATAAACCCTCGCTAGTCACAGCAGATGTGACTTCTGCCCGTAATGGTAAGGGCCGTGGCGTTTCCGAACAACCTGTGCTTGGCACTTCAGCCAATAAAAATACAGGAAACTACATTTGGCCATCTAACCAATCTAAGACCATTGCGTTTTTCGGAGGGATGGGCTTCATAGAAGCAGGAAGCAAACGCGCCGTTCAAAGGACAGTGGAGACAGCGGTGTGGAATAAAGGGAGAATATAAGAAAAATACGCCGTTTAAAAAAGAAGAAGTATTAAGACATGTTATACTGCGCCCCATAAACACAACCAAGCCTAGAATAAAACCACAGAACCACCCCTTTAAGTTTAGCTATGGGGTAGAATTAAAGGATGGTCATGCAGAATATGTGCTTTATAAGAACTAATAAACAGTCAATATGCTAGTAATATGCATGCTAATAAGCAGCTAGTTAGTGAGAATTGGACCCCAAACTAAAGTGTTCCCATAAATGACTGTTTTTCACCTCCTCTTGTCGCTCCTGTAACGTGCGCAGCTCCAGTTGCGTCTCCAGCTGCTGCAGTGATTTATTAGACAGAATGACGAGTTTGTGGACTTCTTCATCCACCTGGTTATATAACGCACTGACCATATCCACAGCGTCTCTGCACACAACACAACATGAGGTTCAACTTAGTGGAACAGCACAAACAAACTGTGAAGTATTAATGAACTGGTTGAACCAGCTCACCAAATCAGAATGACCCATCTAGATCATTTTATAGACTTATTTTTTATTTTAGTTGTAATTCAGTTTGATGAATTAAGCAGTGTGTAAACATACTTTAGCAGTAAAAACTATTGAAAGTAACCTGGTAAACATTTGGGCTGGGTAATTCTGTCAATTTTATGTAATGCAAATAAATTCAAATAAAAAAACAACCATTTTGCTACTGTTTAATGTGCTGTGACAGATCGCTGCAGCGCCTCAGTTCATGTGAACTGATCATCTTTAACACCAGTTACAGTGCAAAATAACATCTGAAGGGGTTGAAAGATACAGTACAAATATCCAAATTTCATTTGTCTAATGTAATTAAATTTTGTAAAAATATAGCGATGCATTTTTGTTTTGATGGTTCCTACTTATGCAAGAAAAGTTGAAACTTAAAAAAAAAAAGCATCACTTTATTTGTTTAACATCTTTATTCTGTACTATCCCATTGAAATCAATGGATTCACATAGTAAAATAACTTTTCCTAGCCTTAGCAGTTATTTTTCCAAGAGTAGTATTCTTTATGTGGACTTTATTCATTTATTTTTTTACAGGCAAAACCATTGTTTTTTGTACTGGGCTATTTTTCTCCACTTAGCTTAAAGTAGCTTTACATACACCAAATTTACTGTTTTAGTTCTATCTATATTATGAAATATTTCACAGAAATACATCATACGCTTGTCTACATAATTTTATCTCTAAAAACATGGTGAAAATGTATTTTAACTCTAATATGTTAAACAAATGTTGAGATTTATTTTCTGGAAATGCATGGACATTAACGCATATTTAAACATAACATTGTAAAAAAAACTTAAAAACAAAAAACTGAATGTCTTAACTGTTAATAACCGGGGAAATATGATATTTGATATTATATAATAAAAGGATATTTATTAGTTACAAATTGACTGGTAGTTTCTTGCCTTAAGTGGAAAAATAATGAATGCCAATATACCAATTTAAAGCGTTTATACAATCTAATCATCTGTCAGTCCTCTAATGAATGCAGTACCTGTAGTTCTCATTTTCACACATCTCCTCTTTCCTGATCCGGGCCAGAAACGTGCCGCCCTCCAGCCGCAGGCGGTTTAGCTTTGTGTCATCCAGAATACTCTTCATGAGATTCTTCTGCTGGCTGATGACCTCTGACACCTCCTACAGGATAATGTTCAACGTTTAATGCTCAATTGACCTTTTCCCTCTTGGTAAACTGCAGAACTTGCATTGTGTTCTATTTCAAAACAGATGTTAGAAAGTAATAAAAAGATAGGCTAGGATTGGTCAGTTCAGTTCAGTTTTTAAGGCAGGGCTCAGAAAAGGGCCAGATTTTTAAAACCGAATGCCAGTCGACAAGGCAATTCGATTTTTTTGAAATTATGCTGCATGACTAAATGGCTCGGGACTTTAAAGGAACAGTTCACCCAAAAATGAAAATTATGTCATCACTTACTCTCCCTCAAATTTACATTTTTTTGGGTGAACTTTTAACAATGCAGTTTCTCCCAGAGAATAACCATAAAATCATGAACATTTTCTACTCAGAATTACCTCAGACGTCTCCAGATTGGCGATGTTGTTTAGTGTCTCGATGGAGCTCTGAAGGGAAGAGATCGCGGCGCTGCAGCTCGTAGCAAACGGCTCAATTTTCTGCCAGTGGCGGGAAAAACAAACAAACTTCAACATAGTTTCTTTTTTTAAAATAAAACAAATCTCAGGGGGACTTAAATATTACATGATTTAATTTGATATATATTAGTGTTGGGGGAAAATTAACCATGATTAATCTCATCCAAAATAAATGTTTGTGTTTACATAATATGTGTGTGTACTGTGCATAATTATCATGTATATATAAATACACACACATGCATGTATATACTCTATATATATAATTGTAATTTATCTTATATATATATATATATATATATATATATATATATATATATATATATATATATATATATATATATATATAAAGATAACATATTTTTCTTAAATATATATATATATATGCATGTTTGTGTATTTATATATACATAATAATTATACACAGTACACATACATATATTAAATATTATGTATGTGTTATATTTAATTTATACAAATTTGGTCACACTAGATTTGGGGCCAATTCTCACTATTAATTATTACTTTTGCCTCAGTGAACTCCTAATTACTGCTTATTAATAGTTAGTAAGGTAGTTTAGGTATAGAGTGGATTAAGAGATGTAGAATAAGGTAATGTAGAATAATATGTGCTTCATAAGTTCTAATAAAAAGCCAAAGTCCTAGTAACACGCATGCTAATAAGCAACTAGTTAATAGTGAGAATTAGACCCTAAACTAAAGTGTATATTTTTATTTCAGGACAAAGGAGTTTGGTTGCACAACGATGAATGTGTTGTAATCGTGCACCTGTCTGAAATGAATGTAGTGGCTGTGGTCATATGAGAAGGTGCCATCAAAGTCTCTGGTGAGCTGAGATGAGTCAATGTGTTTCTGTAGAGCTTTCAGAGACGTCAGGACTTCACACTGAACGGGAACAGAGCAGAGCACAGGGCATTACCCTCTTTTACACAGACTGAGATCAAACAGACAGAACAACAGTCATTTACTCACTGGAACTGAGACATCTCTCTCCACTTTCACTGCTGCGTCTTTGTCCACAAGAAACAAAACTGAGTAAAGTGCATTGGGCATAAAAGTCTGGTGGAGAGAAGAAATCAAAGAGCATGAATAAATAAAACATTAAATAATAATCAAAAAACATAATTACAAAGACTAAACAGTTTAAAAGGCCTTTCACATCAGGAACGATAACTATAAAGATAACTATACCAATATTGTTCCATGTATTATTAACAGACACTTTTGTTGAGCTCTTAAACGCTGATTTATTTTTGTTATTGTTAGCTGTGGTGTGGACTTAGAAGGATTTTTTAAAACTATATCTTTATCATTATCGCTATAGTTATCATCCTTGGTGTGAATGGGCCTTAAATCAGGGATTTTTTTTGTCAGGATCACCTATAATAATATTAACCCCTAGTTAAAATTGAATTAACTTAACATGTTCACAGTTCTCTAATGTAAATTAATGGTCATGACATGCAGGTAAACAAATAAAACATTCAATCTTTTTTGGTAAGCATTTTATATTGATTACACTGACCTTTTCATGATTTAATTTAATATAGTTTAGTTTAATTTAACAGTTCCCTTACAAACCCTAGCTTAGATAATATATTGTACATAACTAGGGCCGGGACTCGATTAAAAAAAAAAAAATCTAATTATTTAGAGGCTTTGTAATTAATTAATCGAAATTAATCGCATTTTAATTGCATATAAATATTTGACCTGAGAACAGTGAGAAGTAATTTTTCACATGGATTTTTAGTATACCATTGACTGAATACACTGAAGCTTATGAAATGACTGAATACATAAGCTTAATCAACAAAATATTGTTTATTTATTTCAGTCCAGCAGACCAGTGCAATGTTTGCCATTAAGTTTAGCAAAAGCATATTTGTGATATTTGAGGCTCGATGTGCTGCGGTGATACGCTAATTCCTTGTTGTATGCAGGGTTGCCAACTTTTAAGTTTAGGTTGGAGTGAGATTTTTTGAGGGCCGGGGGGGGGGGGGGGGGGGTAATGCTTTTGATCTTGATTCAGTATCAGTTTATATCTAGTATATATACTGTACATAATAATACATAAAACATGGGTCAAATTATATGTGCCATTCCTTAATATTCACTTGTGACTGCTTATATAAGTATCATTATTCATTAAAAAGATTAGAATGCAAGTTATTTAAGTTTTGAAATTTCACATTTAAAGAAATCTAGTGTTTGATCATCATATCTAAATATTTATTAGAATGCAAAGACTGCAATATATTTTTGAGCAACTATTAGATTCATGTATATTTATTAAAGAGCCATAAGGCACCTAATGGCATTGCAAATAAACATTAATATTTTTTAGCCACAAAATGACTAATTTGCCTCTTTGAATTGGAATTCTCTATTTTAATATTAATTACTACACTAATTGTAATATAAATTTTAGAAGAAATACAAATATTAGAAGAAAAATGTTTTAAGTGGTTATTTATTGACAATAATTGTTGCACAAATAGTATTTAGTACCAAAAGATCTCCTCAAAATATTCAATAAATATAATTTAATGAGTATGAGTGTGACCTATTAGTAAGGAATACCTGAGGGCTAAATACAAGAATAACATTAATGTTAACAATGTTGAATCTCTATCACTCTCCATAATAAAAACGATCCTGTAAATATGGCTGACTTAATAATCAATAAACACTAACACTAAGCTGTACTGTTTACCAAAACTTGCAGCAAACATCTATATAGTGAAACTGGTGTGTATTCGCTTAAGCCATTTAAATTCATTGGCACAGCGCTAGAAGTATTGAGCGCTCATGGGCCACGTGACCAGCGCGCGCCGCAGGGAGACGAGAGCATGCAACTCCGCTTTTCAACGCCTCTGGCTTTAACATTATGCCACATTAGCGCCAAAACGCTATTCATTGTTTGAATTTCATTAAAACACATTTTAAAAAATTAAAGCTTATAGCTTTGTTTAATATCAAAAGCAGGTTTGGCAATTTGGCGTGAGCTTGAGTTGGGCGGAGTGAGAGCGTGAGACAGAGCCTGAAAGCGTGAGTCTCACGCCAGCGTGAGAGTTGGCAACCCTGTGTAGAGCTTGCACACAACCATGCTCTTGTCGACGCTTCCATCCTTTCGTTTTTTAAAAACAAAATTTCCCATCCACGGGGCCAAGCAAAGCGGTCTCATCAGCTTCTTCGTTCATATTCACTGGTTTGTTGTTGTCGTGACTCCGGAGCGCTAGTTGGTGTTCCAGTATAATCGGTCCGTCGAAACTCATTCATTGAAAAACGTTCTGCGGTGCAAAAATAAGTGTGGTTAAAATTATGTTATTTTAATAAAAATTACTTATATTAATTAAGTCCCGGCCCTAATATATCCATATATATATATATGGATAATTACAAAGACTAAACAGTTTAGATCATTTATTGCATGTAACAGTGCTAATAGGAACATATTTTAGTTGCCTCAAACCCTTAATTTCACAGCACTCTTAACTCATATCTTCCCTGTATTTCTCTGCATGTTTGGACTGATCATTTTCTCAGAGTGTGTTTAAGAGACAAGCTAACACAGGCCTCGTTTCAGTCCCCGAGGACAGGCTTTCCTTGAGATATTTGACATGAAGCAGGCAGAAGCTGACAGTCATCGGCTCTATACATAGTGTGATGCTGAAAAATGCTGAAATACCCTAAAATATACACAATTAAAAAATTAACATGAACAAAGTTGTTTTGAGCAGCACAAGTCATACATCTCAAAATGAACCAAAATGAGGTCGATACTGCCTGAGTACGTGCTATGTTTCTGGCACAAAAGTGCAAATATGTGACAAATTGGGTGATAATGTCTTGTAGGTTATAGCTTTACATGAATATCCGTCATGTTTTAGATAAAACTTGTCAAAATGTATCAGGGTTTTGAGGAAAGTTTATTTGCTCATCTCTCAAACATCATTGTATTGCATTTCGTTTTCAAACTACAGAGCTTTTATTATAAACTAAGCATTTAAATATTGTCTTACTAAGACATAATATTGGGAGATATAGAGTGACGACTGATATTCACGTGCATTTTATGCAAGTAGTCTGCTGAACTAAGATAAAAATCTCTGATTGAATTTTTGGTCATTTTAATATTTGCATCTGTACCAAATTGCATATGCCAGTTTGGGCCTTTGAATAAAAATGAAGGTGTTTTTACTGATTATTCTCACTATTTTATACTGTGAGCAATAAAATACCAATTTCTTTCACATTTTTTAAATAAAAATCATTAAAAAAAAGATTGTTCTGACTATTATTTCATATGTCAGGCTTTAAAAAGCCAGGATTAACTGCATTAGGGCTTTAGATGTGTCATTTACAGCTGATCTGTACCGTCTCACCTGAAACTGAGACAGAGCGGAGAACAGCGTGGAAGTGGCCTGCTGTCTGCGAGCGTCTACGAGAACCGTCAAACCCAGATCTCGTTTCTCCCTCCTGAAAGAAAAAAAAACGCAAGACACTTAGCACGTCAAATTTGTCTCGCAAAATAAAGCCTGCGACACAACTGCCTCTCAGCAAACCGAGAGCGAATCATTTCCATGTCGGTTGAGTAACGGGTGACCCCGCTCGTGCCTCCACAGAGATGGGGCTGAGATTGAGAGATGGAAGCACAGGAAGTGAGACACCAGCATCAACGAGGCGTTCCTCACCGCAGTCTGTTGCAGTAGTAGCAGATCAGCCCGGTGATCTGGTTTGTGGTGTGACGCGCGTCTGTCCACACCTGGCTCCTGGAGCACACCTGCAGCACTGCTCTCCCACTGCGGTCCTGGTTACCTGCAGCAGGGGTCAGATGAGTAACCCGAGAAATCAAACTGCACACTTCATTCGGGGCACACTTCAAATCTACTGGGATTTTTCTGATAAAAAACTGCCGTTGCGTTTTAAAATGCATTGAGAAAAGCTGTGCTTGTTTGTAGGGGTTGCAAAGTTTCCCCCAAAATTTTGTGATTATATCAAAATGACTGTAAAATAATAATGTGGCAGGAAGCAGAGTGAATGTTAATGAGTCACATCTGTGCGGGACACACCGGTCTTGGTTCTCATGGAAGAGCTCTGGATGGATAAAAGGAGGAGGAGGCCTGGGACTTAAAGGTGCTGTATGTCATTTTAGCAATCAATACCATAATACTGTATGTTTGCAAAAATGTTTCTCTAAAAAAGCAAAGCTACAGCCAGTTATTATAAATGTGCATTCTGTGTTGGAATGTGTGTTTTTGTTTGTGTGATTCCGCCCACTACCAATTTACCGATATAACCAATAAAACCAATATACTATTGACACCCGGGGTTGCAAGTTGGTGTTAAACACAGCGTATTAAAGCCACAGAGGCCAGCAAACTGGGTCATAGATCGCAGATTCTACCCGACCCAAAAAACGGGGCAAACAACCCTCTCCAATATTTTGAATTTTGGACTGCAGTACCCATTTTAACCACTAGCTGTCAATATTACACACTGCACCTTTAACGTTGCTTTTTTTAATATTTTATGTCCGTGAGGGGCTGCCTTTTACTTTCGTTTTGTGGTTTGGTAATTTCATAATTAAAATTTACATTTAACATTTACCTTTTCCCGCCTCCTCCTTCCCTGAGCCTTTAACTTTGTTACAAATAATATATATATATATATATATATATATATATATATATATATATATATATATATATATATATATATATATATATATATATATATACATAAACAGTAAATAAGAAATATTACTATTGTAAAATAAAAACTAGTATTTAAGAAAAATATTATTTTTATTTTTTATTTTATTTATTTATTTCTTAATTACTAGCTATAGATTTTTTGTTAACTAAAACTAAGAACATAAAAAACATTACTTGAAATAATATGAACATTAACTGAAATAAAACAACATATTTTATTTTAGTTGCCAAGCCAACGTTTCTCATTTTTATTTAGTTTAAGTAGTAAAATGACTAAAAATAAAAAACATAAAAATAAAAATTTTGCATTTTGCAATGCATTAAAAACGAATTCATTTATATTATATTATATTATATTATATTATATTATATTATATTATATTATATTATATTATATTATATTATATATAAATTCTTAGCATCTGTTTTTCTGTATGCTGATAGGCGAGACCCCGGTCACGTACCAGGTAGTGTTATCGCACCAGAGGTCAAGAGCTCCTGGTTGACCTGGGTCATGAGAGAGGGCAGCGGTGAGGAACAGACAGCAGGGGGCGTCGTGGACGGGGCAGGAGAGACCGCTGGTCTGATGGAGGGTTTGGGAGGAACTAATTCATCTCCACTGTTACTGTTCCTTCTGGGACTTGAGCGCAGACCATCATCAGAGACACCTAAACGGATCACAGAATCCACTGAACATGATGAGTGTCATTTCAAATTAAACACCGATGTGATTAGCACATTTTATTTTTAAACTTCAGCAGCAAAAAGAGTTAGAGTTGATCAGTTCAGCTCATTTATGAAGATTCAAAACTAGCTCAAAGTGTTGCAGAGACTGCATAAACTGATCAAATGTGTGTTTTAAATGCAATTCATTTGATCAAAAATACAGTCAAATCAGTAATACTGCAAAATATTATTACAATTTTAAAAAACTGTTTTTTATGTGAATATATTTTCAAATGTAATTTAATCCTGTGATTAAAGCTGAATTTTCATTGCTCCAGTCTTCAGTGCCAGATGATCCTTCAGAAATCATTCTAATATGACGATTTACTGCTCAAGAAACATTTATGATTATTATCAATGTTGAAAATTTTCTTCAGGATTCTTTGATGAATTTAATGCATCCTTGCTGAATAAAACTAATCTTACTGAACCCAAACTTCTGAACAGTAGTTCAAAAACACAACCATGGAGCATTTACAAGACTTGATGAGCTTAAAGGTCCCGTTCTTCGCGTGTTTTCGAAGCTTTGATTGTGTTTACAGTGTGCCATATAACATGAGTTCATGTTTCGCGTATAAAAAAAACACAATTTTTCACACAATTTACTTATCTGTACAGCGCTGTTTTCTCTGTCCTAAAACGGCCTGATGATTTCCTTGTTCTATGAAGTCCCTCCTTCAGAAACACATAACGAGTTCTGATTGGGCCAGCCCTTCCCATGTTGTGATTGGACAGCAGCTTAGCGCACTTTGCCCAGAAAGGTCCCGCCTCTTACCATAACGGGGAGATGCAAGCGCTGAATGCGCGCTCTTCTCCACGTGAGAGAGCAATGAGACCACGCCCCCTATTTTGCGTGTTCTTGTGGGCGGAGGGTTAGTCAACAAACGGTTCTAGTGACGTCATTCCTGAAGGAAGTGCAGAGGCGTTCGCTGTAGGCTTTGAAAGGGAACTTCTGTTAAATAAAATATCTCGCTTGGCATTGAACTTTGAGCTTTATAATTTTACAGGTATTATTTCTGCTCTAACAGCAACATTTCACACTAACTAAAGTCTGAAAGATGGAATCGCGAAGAACGGGACCTTTAAAACAATTCAAACAACCGTTTAAATGGCAGAGATGCAAACAGCATCAGTTCATTTGACAGCTAAATTAAACGTCCGAGTTGCACGATACAGGGCATATATTAAACAGACTGTCTGGATGGTTAAGAGGTGTGACAAGAACTATACGGTGAGTCAATGTTTTTTCACGATCAAGACCAGGTGTGTGAGGCAGACACACACACACACACACACACACACACACACACACATCTGATGACTGAAGCCCGCACAGCTCTGTTTTTCAGCCCTCGAGCTCCGGCTTGAGGAATGCTGCGGCTGACATTCCCAGCTGAAGCAGATGTTTGGGAACTTTCTCCAGAATCCAAACCCTCGGGCTGTTTCTTCCAAACCCAGCAACTCAAACAATACAGAGCACAACACTGCTGATTCTCCTCATCCTGAGAGGAAAGGGCTGCGGCTGAACACATGCCACAGACTAATATCACAACAACTCGAAGAAACCATACACATTAACTACCTTCTTTCAAGCCTTACATTATTCATATATACATTTTTAAAAGGGGCCAAGCAATGTGCACTAAACTAAACTAGAACTAATATAATATTTATATCTTAATAATACAATTTATGACACTGATGAAGAACTTTTGAAAAAAAAACCTTTTTTCAAGGTTTACGCATTTCTGTCACGTTACAGACAAAGGAAATGGTGCGAGGACTCAAGTGCAGAAAAGGATATATATTTATAACAAATAAAACATAAATACAAAACAAACACCCACGAGGGGGCAAAACACATAATAGAACATAAACTAAAACTCAAAACATACCAACAGAAGTCACTGGGGGAACGGGAGACGCAGACATTACACAAGGATCCAACACAGACTGACAAACACAAGGAGATTATAAAGGGAACAAACAAGGCAGATAATGAGGGAGAACAGGTGGGGCAAATTAACCAATAATCAGATAACAAGGGGGAGGGAACTGACAGGGACGCGAGCACATGCTCAACATAACAAAACCCACAAGTGCACACACGACAGGACAGGCATGTGACATTACCCCCTCCTTAAGGAGCGGCTACCAGACGCTCCACTAGGGACGGGAGGGACAGACCCGGGCGGGACGGGAGGGACAGACCAGGGAGGGACGGGAGGGACAGACCAGGGAGGGACGGGAGGGACAGACCAGGGAGGGACGGGAGGGACAGACCAGGGAGGGACGGGAGGGACAGACCAGGGGGGCACGGGAGGAACAGACCAGGGGGGCACGGGAGGAACAGACCAGGGGGGCACGGGAGGAACAGACCAGGGGGGCACGGGAGGAACAGACCAGGGGGGCACGGGAGGGACAGACCAGGGGGGCACGGGAGGGACAGACCAGGGGGGCACGGGAGGGACAGACAAAGAAGGTACAGACAAGGGAGGGGTAAACAAGGGAGGAACGAGGAAAACAAAAAGTTCAGGAGGCCATGGTGGCACACAAAGTTCGAATGACCAGGGCGGCCCGCCGAAGTCGGGAGGCCCACCGAGTTCAGGTGGCCGGGGCGGCCCGCAGAGTTCAGGCGGCCAGGGCGGCATGGGTAGAGCAGGGCGCCAGGGAGGCGCGGTGAGAGCAGGACTCCTGGGTGGTGCGGTCAGTGCAGGGAGCGCCAGGGAGGCGCAGTGAGAGCAGGACGCCTCAGCGGCGCGGTGAGAGCAGGACGCCTCAGAGTCGCACGGAGAGCAGGACGCCTCAGCGGCGCACGGAGAGCAGGACGCCTCAGCGGCGCACGGAGAGCAGGACGCCTCAGCGGCGCACGGAGAGCAGGACGCCTCGGCGGCGCAGGCAGGGCGTTGGGGAAACTTCTCCAGTCCAGCAGTATCCACCAGCACTGGGACCACCGGAATACAATCTGCTGGCATTGGGACCACCGGAACATGATCTGCCGGAACTGGGACCACCGGAACACGATCCACCAGCACAGGGACCACCGGAACACAATTCACCGGCACAGGGACCACCGGAACACGATCCGCCGGAAC
The DNA here is from genome assembly GCF_024679245.1 of Pseudorasbora parva. Classification (NCBI taxonomy): domain Eukaryota; kingdom Metazoa; phylum Chordata; class Actinopteri; order Cypriniformes; family Gobionidae; genus Pseudorasbora; species Pseudorasbora parva. Next base: position 6,439,529 of record NC_090178.1, on the reverse strand, counting down.
TGGGACCACCGGAACTGCCTCCGGGGCTTCGGATAAAGCCCTGTGCTCCTTCCACGCATGCAGGACTGCCACCACAAAGCATCCCATCACAGCCCTCCAGGCCGTTTCCGGACTCGGGACCACCGGAACGGAGTCCACCAGCACAGGGACCACCGGAGCACGATCCACCGGCACAGGGACCACCGGAGCACGATCCACCGGCACAGGGACCACCGGAACACGATCCACCGGCACAGGGACCACCGGAACACGATCCACCGGCACAGGGACCACCGGAACACGATCCACCGGCACTGGGACCACCGGAACACGATCCACCGGCACAGGGACCACCGGAACACGATCCACCGGAACACGATCCACCGGCACAGGGACCACCGGAACTGGGACCACCGGAACACGATCCACCGGAACTGGGACCACCGGAGTTGTGGATGACACCCTGTGCTTCTCCCAAGCATGCAGGACTGCCACCACAAAGCCTCCCATAACAGCCCTCCAGGCCATGTCTGGACTCGGGATTCCCGGACTCGGGACCCCCGGGACTGGCACCGAGGGAGAACTTCTCTGCTGAGTCCTCATTGTATGGTTGGATCCTTCTGTCACGTTACAGACAAAGGAAATGGTGCGAGGACTCAAGTGCAGAAAAGGATATATATTTATAACAAATAAAACATAAATACAAAACAAACACCCACGAGGGGGCAAAACACATAATAGAACATAAACTAAAACTCAAAACATACCAACAGAAGTCACTGGGGGAACGGGAGACGCAGACATTACACAAGGATCCAACACAGACTGACAAACACAAGGAGATTATAAAGGGAACAAACAAGGCAGATAATGAGGGAGAACAGGTGGGGCAAATTAACCAATAATCAGATAACAAGGGGGAGGGAACTGACAGGGACACGAGCACATGCTCAACATAACAAAACCCACAAGTGCACACACGACAGGACAGGCATGTGACAATTTCACTTAATATATATATATATATATATATATATATATATATATATATATATATATATATATATATATATATATATATATATATATATATATATATATATATATATATATATATATATATATATATATATATATACACTGTAAAAATAATTGTTGGTTTTTGTTGGTTTAACTTAAAAAAGTAAGTAACCTGGTTGCCTTAAAATTGTGAGTTTATTGAAATTAAAAATTTGAGTTGATACAATGAAGGAAATTTGTTTAATAAATATAAACTCAAAATATTATTGTATCTGAACCACATAAAGAAAATTGATAAATCATTAAAAAACAGCACTATTTGGCATGTGTCACTGCATCATCAGAAATAAAACACACACAATTACCCAATATGCTTACAAAATCTTTTAATAAAAAAGGTTGTCGAATCTCAAAAAATGTTTATTGTATTAACTCAAAATTTTAGGGGCAACCAGGTAACTTTTTTTCTAAATAATTTTTTACAGTTTATATGTATATATATGCTAATGTAAAATTATTCATTAAGTTATGTGAACTTGACCTTTCCACATAACATTAATTTTTCAATTAGATAAGTAGTAAGATTACAATTATTTACTCAATAATTTAAATATATTTAATAATAACTTATTTAATCAATAATTTTAAGGCAAGGATTTCCTCACTTTTTAAGTAAATTATTTAATTAATAAACAAAGTAAATAAGTAAATATCTACTTATAACAGTTTCATTTCTTTTTGTCCTCCCTTTAATTTCCTAGATTGAGGAAAAATAAGCCAGTCCTTAACCATTGTGCTGAACTTGAGTATATATGAAGATCTTTTATCTAACTGGATAAGACTAGTGACAGACGGATTATATTTAGTGAATTTCGAGAACATATTGTTTTAAAATGTGCAATTCCAGCATATAATTCAAACAAGCACATCTCACACACCTACAAATAAGCATATGTTTGAAGTTTTACACTTCACACTCCTGTAACCCCCTCCACTGTTGTCTTAGAGGTGACTTCATTTCCTGTGTGAATCTGAGACCTGCTCCTTTGTGTGATGCACTTCCTCAACAAGCAGAGGAAGCTCGAAATGGACACCCAAACAGACAAACACTGCCGAACACTGCTGGGGACGCAACTTTGAAGGACAGGCTACAGATTAAATAATATGCAGTATAGAATCATGTAGTAATATTTTTAACATTTTACTTGAAGCCTGTATATATAATGCATTGTACACTGTAAAAAATTATTAAGAAAAAAGTTACCTGGTTGCCTTAAAATTTTGAGTTCATTGAAATTAAAATTTTGAGTTAATACAATGAACATTTTTTGAGATTCGACAACCTTTATTAAAATATTATTAAAGGATTTGTAAGCATATTGGGTAATTGTGTGTGTTTTATTTCTGATGACGCAGTGAAACATGCCAAATAGATTTATCACATTTTTTATGTGGTTCAGATACAATAATAATTTGAGTTTCTATTTATTAAACAAATTTCCTTCATTGTATCAACTCAAATTTTTAATTTCAATAAACAAAAAACAACATTTTTTACAGTGTACAATTACTCGTAATGTAATTGTAACCACAGTTATAATAAATTCTTAAACCTTTAGAAAGTATAATGCATTAAAACACATGATGAGCAACCGATTTCTTGTGTAACAAGGATTCTGCAAACATTATAATGCATTTTAACTTTGATCACAATTATTAATGCAAATATATAATGCATTGCAATATCCTTTATGAAAACTTTTATAATGCATTATACATAAAGAGCTTAATCTGTTTAATCAGGATCAAAATTTGATTAATAACAGACCAGATATAATTACATTTTGTAGGTTTTAAAAGAAAATACTATTTCAGTCTTCTACTTAAAAATGTCACGTTACTTGCCATTTGTTTACAACTTCAGAGGAATGTCTGGAATGAATCAGGATTTCTAGTGCAACACCTGAGTTTCTCTCAGTTTGCTCGATTTCTGCTACTAGTAGGAAAATGCTAAGACGAGTTAGTAGTCTCATTGCTTTTAGTTAGTCACTAACCAACACTGTTCAAAAAGCTGCTGTGCCGACAAGATTTGGTTGACTTTGCATACAAGCTCCATGGTATCATGGGAACCAGTTTATGATCGCTAGAGACCTAATGGGATCCCAAAGGCCGAGCGAAACCACATCACCCGTAATCTGATCCAGCCTCAAAGTCATTGGCATTTGTTTTCTGAACAAAGTCTGAGCTGACCCTTGCTTCACTCGGGCTTTGTAACAGCACAGATATTACGTAGAGATGGGTTTATTCTTTAAGCCTCTCTTCAGCATCTTCACGAGCCCAACAGGACACAAAGCTTCCCATTATGACGGAGCGAGCCATCTGGATGGGAGCTTAACATCAGCGCTGGGAGTCGGGCAGGTAAGCGGCACAGAGATCCTCCCTCAGGTGGGTCATCGGATCCGCTGTGGCTTCCTGCCCAGACTCAATGGCTCTGATTTTCATGTGTGGGAAAGAAAGCCAGAGAACAGAGGGACTCTGCAGGCTCCCAGATGGGAATTTACCTAAACCACTGTGTGTGTGTGTGTGTGTGTGTGTGTGTGTGTGTGTGTGTGTGTGTGTGTGTGTGTGTGTGTGTGTGTGTGTGTGTGTGTGTGTGTGTGTGTGTGTGTGTGTGTGTGTGTGTGTGTGTGTGTGTGTGTGTGTGTGTGTGTGTGTGTGTGGTTGTATTCTGTGGTGTTATCCTGTTTTTTATTATTTACTTTAGTATTATTTTTGCTTGTATTTTTGTATATTTTTGCAACCCTGAGTGTCATAAAAGCCACCTTAAAATATTATTATTAAAAATAATATTAAATTAAATAATATATTATAGTTTTATTATTTTATGTATTAAAATATAATAATAATAATAATAATAATAATAATAATAAAAAACAAAAAATTATAATTGTCATTCTTAAAAATAATAATAAAATAAAGCATAAACGCATAATGCATAATATATTAAATTAAATAAAAATAAATAAGTAATAATTATATAATAGAATTATCACCATCATTGATTATCATAAATTATAATACATTAAATGAATTATTAATCATGCTAATTATTACTTTTAAAATACAATCATGTTAAATGAAATAAACACTATATTAAATAAAAATAACAATAATAACAATTATTATTAGTATTATAAATATATAATATCATAAAATATTTACATTAATAAAAAATTATAAAGAAAATAATAACAATATTTATTATTATTTTATATACAGTTACCTATACATCCTATTCATTTTATATATATTTTATACAAATTATTAATATAATATTCTGTATATATATCACTTGGTTGGCACAGTAAGTTATTTACCTTGTTGTGCACGGTAAGGATGTGGTGCAACCCCTTGACATGAATTAACCTAAAATCTTAAGAATGCCGAAGAGTTTGGTATTTCCTGCGGATAGACCCCAAACACACTCCTGGCCTGAAGCTGGAGGGCAAAACGCTCTTTCTTTCAAACACTCAATAGCAGGAAGAGCTAAATAAAGCAGTGCAATGCTTTCAGAGCCGTGTCGTGCCTTTGGGGTTCATCATGGCTGCCGATTACAGCAAACGCGTCGAAGACAAGCGGCCTCTGTAACAGGGCAGGGCCGCCGAAACATTCCAAAACACACACGCTATTAGTCCTCACATGCAGCCAGTCGCAAGCCATAAAATCAAGTGAAAGGAATGACAAGCTGTCTCCACCGATAATCTGCACACAGATGAGCTCGTCGACGGTCTTGCATTTTGCTGCAGGTGATAATTACACACCGGAGAACAACAGAACAACTGTCTGGAACCAGAACGGGCTTTCAAGGCCTCGGGCGACATGATTTGATACGGGAAGCTTGTGCGTATGAGTACACTGCACTGAAGAAATGAGGGTTCATTACTGATGGGAGAGAAGCCCAAACAAGGTGCTCTGCACACTGTGTAATATCATTGCGCCGCTGCACCCATGGTACGGCAGCAAAGCTCCGGGATTATTACGCAGGAATGAGAGTAGAGTTCCTAGCCATATCGGACTAGAAAATCACAACTTTTCATCTTCCGACTTACTACAAGATGTAACTAGAGAAGTTTTAAATAGAAAAAATATAGAAATTCTTTGGTCATTTTTGAGCGAGATGCTAACAGTCTAATCAGATTCAATGAATTATGCTATGCTGTGCTAAATGTGCTACTGCCAGATCTGGAAATCAGCCGAGAGGATTCGAAAACGGTCAAATTCAGCTGTTTAACTGCAGGGGAGCTGGAAAATGAGCCTATTTTTAAAAAAGGAGTGTCCCTTTAACATGATGCCGATTACACATCAGATGCAGCGATCACAATCAATCACAAATCACAACCAATCAGAAGAATGTGTGGGCGGGGCATTTAAAATACATATTTGCTGAATGCAGACAGTATATGGATGAAGTATTAGAGCATGTGCCTTTCAAATATTAGACAGAACTGTTAAATAAAGACAGTACACTAACGAAGACGGATAAACTGGTGCTCGGATTCATTGATTTATAGATGGATCATGGAAAGTCTTTTTCAGAAACGTTTTAAATGTTAGTTCAGAGGACATTCAAAAGCAATGTTCCCATAATGTTAGCAAAACGATGAGACGTAATGTTCCCTTGATGTTTGCATAACCAAGAAAGACATTTAAAAAAACTGGATGTTTTGACTGTTCAGAGAACATTGAGAAATAATGTTCTCATAACTAATGCAGTGCTCGAAGTGAAAACCCAAGGGGTCATTTAAAATTCCTTATTTTACTTTAATTGTCTATATTTTTAATCTGTCCTATATTAAAGCATTCCTTTTTTTGTTTTCTATTTTTTTTTTAAAACAGACCATGAATCTATCAATTTGCCACTTTAAGTCCCTTTACTCCACGTCACAATCAGATGCTGGGTCATTATTTAGTAGAAAGAAATAACTACGTGATGTTTCTCTGTTTCTGTCATTCACTCTGATATGCAGTGAAATGTCTGTGAGTGCCATCCGTCATTAATAATAATAATGGTAATAATGTAATGGTAATAATTTTCAAGGCACTCAAAGCGCTTTACATAGAAGAGGGAATCTCCTCAACCATCACCAATGTGCAGCACCCACCTGGATGATGCGACGGCAGCCATATTGCGCCAGAACGCTCACCACACACCAGCTGATTGGTGGAGAGGAGACCGAGTCATGAAGCCAATCAGGAGAGGGGGATGATTAGGAGGCCATGATGGACAGGGGCTAATGGGCAAATTTGGCCAGGATGCCGGGTTACACCCCTACTCTTTTTCCGAAAGACATCCTGGGATTTTTAACGTCCAGGATCTCAGTTAAACGTCTCATCCGAAGGACGGTGCTCTTTGTCAGTATAGTGTCCCCATCACAATACTGGGGTTGTTTAAATCGCTCAAAATGAAAGCAACTAGGTTAGGCAACTTAAGCTAAACCAACAAATAATTTTTAAAGTGTGATTGTGTCTTTAATATCTTTGTTGCATGATGTTAGCCTAATGCCACACCCACAATAATACGTTTTATAATACGTTGAAATTAAAATAATATTTTCAAAAGTATATCTTCATGTTCTGTCTTCGTTGGAGAAAAAAAAGTGCGATGAGGGGGGAACACAGCGAAAAATTTACAGTGGATAAGAAGTGGTCTTCATATCACTACTGCATCACATTATGTAATAAACAGCATTTATTAAAAAAAGATTTATAGATGCAGATATCATAAGGAACACGTTGAATAGTGCTGATTGAAAGAAGGGGAGGAGCTGAAATATGAGGTTTAAAGGGGACTGAGGCCACCATAAATTAGAATATAGATTACAGAGCTAATTACAATTTTTTTTAGGGGGGTGAGTAAAAAAGAGCCTCAGTAGCAACATCTGAGGGCAATGCAGGTACGCAAGAAAAAGTGAGGGTACACTACAGCTTAACATATAGAAGTGGCGGTACCACAAAGCTTAATTTACCAAAACATTTTTAGATTTTTTTTTTGTTAGCTAGGTGTGTGTCTGTGCTCAGACGATGGGTTCTCAGCAGTATCAAGTTAAAAGTCCCGCTTCTGAAACTTCTATGGGCCAAACAGAAAAACTGTTTTATGCAGACAATAAAAATTGCCAAATATTGTCTGCTAACATCAGCCTTGGTGATATATTGGTTGACCACTAGTTATTAGGACATGTTGTGTTGTGTTAAAGGGATGGTTCCGTGGTTTTATTCTAGGCTTGGTTGTGTTTATGAGGCGCAGTATAACATGTCTTAATTCTTCTTTTTTTAAATGCCGTATTTTTCTTATATTTTACCTTTACTGTCTCCACTGTCCTTTGAACGGCTCGTTTGCTTCCTGCTTCTATGAAGCCCATCCCTCCGAAAAAACGCAATGGTCTTAGATTAGTTAGATAGCCAGATGTAGTTTCCTGTATTTTTATTGCACAGGCTGTCCGGAAACGCCACGCCCCTTACCATTACGGGCAGAAGTCACATCTGCGGAGACTAACGAGGGTTTATGATGTCACCAAACCAGGAAGAAGCTCAATGTAGTCCAAACCGGACGTTTTTGTAGGCAATAAACCGCCATAACTTTAAAAGACAATATCTCCGTTTGCATTGAACTTTCAGCGCTGTAACTTTGCAGATACTGTTTATGCTCAAGCAGCAACATTACACACTAACTAAAGTTAAAAAAGGAAAATCGCATGCAACCACCCCTTTAAAGAGTTGACAATAAGTTTTTACCTGTGTTCTCTTTGTTGCTCCGTTTCTCAATGCCAGGAAAGGCCGCTTCCAAGTCCAGTTTTCCAAATCGGAAAGCATAGCCATTCATAAGTTTCTTGGGAAGGCCGCTGCCAGAGCCGCCGGAGGACGAGCGCGCCCGGTGGCCTTTAACCTGCAAGGCCTTATTGGTACGTTCGAGAGATTTGGAGCGCCTCTCGTCCGGACTGAGCTCAGCGTTCTTTGATGGACTTACGGCTGGAGAACCGTTGTGAGATTCATCTCCTCCCAACCATCCACGGGCACAGATCCTCCGTGGGAGCGGCTCCTTCGAGAGGGAGCCAGGAGTTGACTCCGTTCCCTCTTCCAGAATGGATTCAGAGCTGGAGCCGAGGTTCATTGGGTTCTGTAGTGCCTCCATGTAGGACTTGCGGAAAAGCCGGCGTGACTCAAAGGTTGTGGAGTCTCTAGGGTGACGCTTGCGAAGGCCGGGATTACTAAGGTCCGTGCTGAACGACAGCATTTTGTGTCCCATTCGACCTCGAATGCATCCCTGATCCGGGCTGGGACTCTTTTGCAAGGGTGAATCCTCTGAACGCAGGGAGCTGATGCCCATATCCGTGAGGCTGCGACTGAAAATGGGCTCCGACGCAGTGGACTCTCCGCCCAGAGAGTCTCGAGAACTTAGCGTCCCCGTGGATCCGTGCGTGCTGCATGTGCTGAGCTGACCGCGCAGGGTCGCGCCGCCGCTCCGAGCCTGCATGATTGCGTCAGCAGTGCTGGTCACAAACAAAGGGTTCACCACGTTCTTCCAGGGTGTGCGGTAAACCACGGCCCCGGTACTGAGGAGGCAGTTCTGGAGAGGCTGCAAGTTGCGCTCACACGTTACATTCTGCAGGAAGTCCGGAGTGAAAATGCTGCCGTACATGCTCTCGGCCACAGGGATCTCTGCGATGGCTTGCCCGCTCCCTGACAGGCATTTTATGACCAGTTTGGCAGCCTTGCGTCCTAAAGGAACCACCTGCAGGTAGAAATCTCCCTGCCGCAGACGTACTTTATGCAGCGGTGCGAGTTGCAGAACTACCTTCTCATGCAAACAGAGCGGCCATCCCTCGTGGTACAGCAACAGGCCTTTGAATCGCAGCTGTGCAAAATAAAAAGGACAAATTTATCAGATATAATACTGCTTTCCTTGCATGCATAAGCAACAATTGTCATTTATTTGCTGTTTGCAATCATTAAATACAAAACTGCAATGAACTAAAACATAATACAATTAGAAAATATTGAAATGTGGCATTTTTGCATCACCCAACAGAACTGCAAAACTGAGACTATTCTAGAACATACAAGAAAAGGTGGCGTACAATTTTGTACACGGTAAAAAAAAAAGTATGTCTCCAATTAAAAATTATCTTGTGACTGATCACATCTAAATTTTTCTGTTGGCCAAATTGAATTTCTGTGAATTGATGCAATTTAATTTACAGAAATTCAATTTGGCCAACTGAAAAATTTAGATGTGATCAGTCACAAGATAATTTTTTCATACAGACATTTTTTTACAGTGTACATATTTTAGCAATCAGAGCTCAATCTGGCTTGATAACACTAGTTATTGTGTGTATAATTATTATTCAAAAACAATAATAAATAAAAAATAAATAAAAAAATAAGTAGAATTATTATATACACAAATTCATTAAAACTAAAAGTAAAACCATACTAAGTTTAACTTGTTATATCGAAATAACTAAAAGAAAAAATGAAAATTAAATTTGTGAAAACTATAGACATTATAGATAAAAAAACAAATATGACAAAAACACAACAAAATACAAAAACTTACTAAAATTAAAATTTAAAATTTAAACTATTTAAACTAAAAATGTATAACTATTTATATAATGAAAACACAACGAAAAGCAAAATTTAAAAAGAGAAAATATCATTCCACGGATGCACTGATTCAGTAAATATTTTTATTTATTTATTTATTCATATAATATAACATAATATTTAAAATGAATGTAATGTTATGTAATTTTTTTTATGGTGAACAAACAAACCTATTCACTACAATGAATCAGACATCAATAGTTCTTACGGGAGATTTCTGCACAGGCAATACTCTGAGAAAAACATGTTTTTTCATGACACATGTCTATTGGTTAAAAAATTGCTTTATTATTTAGCTACCGTAATGCTACTGAAAACAGCTAGAGTTGTGAGTTACTCTCTGGCATTGCTGATGATGCAGAAGGAACATGTAGCCTAAGCTTCAGCATGCTGTGACTGAGTTAAATGAGAGCACTGAGAGCCCTGGACTCAGAGTAATTATTAATACAGGAGCATAAGGTTTCAGGTATGTGCTCACACAGCGCTAACCTGCAGAAATACAAAGCCTCCCTGAGCAAGTCTTTCATTTCAGCCTGATCCTCTTTGCCAAGTTCACCCCAGTGAGCTCACAACACTCTCTGTTTGGGCTGTTTTCAGAGCAACACTGAACCCTCTTTCAGCCTGAAGCATTCATCCTCCCTCTCATGTTCCCACTCTCGCAATGTTTCTCTCTGAGAGAGTTTAAATGGATTGAACATGTTTAGCTGCAGTGCTACTGACAACAACATCTGTAGTGGAGACTGTAGTATTAAAAAAATCAGCAAATGATTAACTAGCCTGCTAATGCACAATATCAAGTTTAAAGACTGCATGATACATGGCAAATCTCTATGCTGATTCAAAATTTTTTTTAAAGATAAAAAAAACACAATAGTAAGAAAATCTACTAAATAGTAACACTTTACAATATGGTTCTATTAGTTAACAAAAAATATTTCTAAAGCTTTTATTAATCTTGGTTATATATATGCACTGAAAGTAAAGGGGCCGAATAATTTTGCACGCCCAATTTTTTAGTTTTTGATTTGTTAAAAAAGTTTGAAATATCCAATAAACTTCGTTCCACTTCATGATTGTGTCCCACTTGTTGTTGATTCTTCACAAAAAATTATAGTTTCATATCATTATGTTTGAAGCCTAAAATGTGGCAAAAGGTCGCAAAGTTCAAAGGGGCCAGATACTTTCGCAAGGCACTGTATGTATTATTTAACATATTTAATTATAATTAATATTATGAGTTTGCATTTTACTGTTTTTATTCATTTTGAGGAACACTGAATCTGTTCGAAGAGTAAATAAATGCTTACATTTAGTCTAGAACTACAATAAGCATCATGTTCACTTCACACTTCACACCTAACACCTCCTGATTTCTCTCAACATGGAGACAGGAGAGCTGTCAGTAAATAAATGGGAAAACAAAGTAACTTTCATTACTTATTTGAAAAACGTGGATGTATTGTTGTAAATATAAAAGTAATATGTTACTTTACTCGTTACTTGCCTAGAAGGTATTACGTTTTTCCCCCAGTGTTTGCTTTTACTTTGAAATGCTTCTGTCATAATGCGTCGAATGAAACCGACAGTACTCACGCAGGCCTCCTGCTTTATTATCTGCAAGATTCTCTTGGTGGGCAGCAGGAAGTCAATGAAACAGCGCAGGCCGTCTCCACGGTACTGTCTCTCCACCACACTGAAGAGCTGCCACAGCACGGTCGCCGCGCTCACGCTGAACGGAGGATACAGTGCAGAGAGCGTGCTCTGAATACAGTGGTCCAACGACTCCGAGTCCTGCAACCAATCACACATTGACAGAGCCGTTAAACATCTAGGACACATGAAGCATCAGTTTCTGGATTTACTGTATAGACCGAATCAAACCAGTGTGATGGAGTAAACAATGTCAGCATGTTGTTTTTGGTTTGGTTAGTGAGACTGTAAGGGTTTCTGACCCCTAGGTGGTCGCAAGTTCAATTCCACAGTTCCCAGTTACAAACACAAACAGCAGGATGTCAGGAGGTCGCGGGACACTGATGAGACAGGAAACACCTGTCAATGTAACTTCACTGAATGGACAATAACAGGCAGGATGGAAAATCCTGTCCCTAACGCAGCCCTACATCATATCTGTGGAGAAGAGGACTTTCCAGACGGATGTGATTCACACCATCCTCCTAGACTAACAAAACCATGACCTGGGACAGTCAACTTTAGGTTAAATGGGCAGGGTAGTGGACAAAATGAAAATGAACACGTTTGAGTCAGGGTTATTAAAGTTATAACTCAAATTGAAAACAATTTTTAAAAATTGAACTAAGGTAAGTAAAATAAATATAAAACATATTTTATTTCGACTTTTCTCATTTTAATTTAAACTAAAATAACTAAAACTATAAAATAATACATAAATAAAAAATATCGATATTAGAAAAACAAAAACAAGTTCACAAAAATAAATATATAAAATTACATTTATTAATAAATTGTGTCATTTATAAGTAACAAAATATTTATAGATAAATGATAGTGATGGTACATACACATATATGTGTGTAATTTATTTATTTAAAAATGTATATATATATATGCAAATTTTTTGAGAAGGACCTGTATATATATATATATATATATATATATATATATATATATATACTGTATATATATAAATCTGTATATATATATAAATATTTGCATATTGTGATAGAGTTCATTATTTTCCATAATGTAATGATAAAAATTAAACTTTCATATATTTTAGATTCATTGCACACCAACTGAAATATTTCAGGTCTTTTATTGTTTTAATACGGATGATTTTGGCATACAGCTCATGAAAACCCAAAATTCCTGTCTCAAAAAATTAGCATATCATGAAAAGGTTCTCTAAACAAGCTATTAACCTAATCATCTGAATCAACTAATTAACTCTTAACACCTGCAAAAGATTCCTGAGGCTTTTAAAAACTCCCAGCCTGGTTCATTACTCAAAACCGCAATCATGGGTAAGACTGCCGACCTGACTGCTGTCCAGAAGGCCATCATTGACACCCTCAAGCGAGAGGGTAAGACACAGAAAGGAATTTCTGAACGAATAGGCTGTTCCCAGAGTGCTGTATCAAGGCACCTCAGTGGGAAGTCTGTGGGAAGGCAAAAGTGTGGCAAAAAACGCTGCACAATGAGAAGAGGTGACCGGACCCTGAGGAAGATTGTGAAGAAGGACCGATTCCAGACCTTGGGGGACCTGCGGAAGCAGTGGACTGAGTCTGCAGTAGAAACATCCAGAGCCACCGTGCACAGGCGTGTGCAGGAAATGGGCTACAGGTGTCGCATTCCCCAGGTCAAGACACTTTTGGGCTACAGAGAAGCAGCACTAGACTGTTGGTCAGTGATCCAAAGTACTTTTTTCGGATGAAAGCAAATTGTGCATGTCATTCGGAAATCAAGGTGCCAGAGTCTGGAGGAAGACTGGGGAGAAGGAAATGCCAAAATGCCTGAAGTCCAGTGTCAAGTACCCGCAGTCAGTGATGGTCTGGGGTGCCATGTCAGCTGCTGGTGTTGGTCCACTGTGTTTTATCAAGGGCAGGGTCAGCTAGCTATCAGGAGATTTTGGAGCACTTCATGCTTCCATCTGCTGAAAAGCTTTATGGAGATGAAGATTTCGTTTTTCAGCCCGACCTGGCACCTGCTCACAGTGTCAAAACCACTGGTAAATGGTTTACTGACCATGGTATTACTGTGCTCAATTGGCCTGCCAACTCTCCTGACCTGAACCCCATAGAGAACCTGTGGGATATTGTGAAGAGAAAGTTGAGAGACGCAAGACCCAATACTCTGGATGAGCTTAAGGCCGCTATCGAAGCATCCAGGGCCTCCAGAACACCTCAGCAGTGCCACAGGCTGATCGCCTCCATGCCACGCCGCATTGAAGCTGTCATTTCTGCAAAAGGATTCCCGACCAAGTATTGAGTGCATAACTGAACATAATTATTTGAAGGTTGACTTTTTTGTATTAAAAACACTTTTCTTTTATTGGTCGGATGAAATATGCTAATTTTTTGAGATAGGAATTTTGGGTTTTCATGAGCTGTATGCCAAAATCATCCGTATTAAAACAATAAAAGACCTGAAATATTTCAGTTGGTGTGCAATGAATCTAAAATATTTGAAAGTTTAATTTTTATCATTACATTATGGAAAATAATAAATAATTTTTTGAGAAGGACCTGTATATAAAATCACACACACAAAGAAACTAATAAAATAAAACTAAATAAAAAATATATAGAAATGTATATATACTGTATATTTAAATAAAACGAGAACTAGTGAAATATACAAACTAAAAACTAAAAAAGAATATTTCAATGAAAATGGAAAATATTAAAAATCTAATTAAAACCATTAATAAAAAATATAATAGTATCTTAATGATACTAAAATAACACTGATTTGGGTGCAAGACTACAAAAACTGGATCAGACATCTCGACACGGGAAAAGCCCAGGAAAAATCCCCGGCAAAGTAACCAAAAGCTCTCACTTTAAATTTCCCTGTTTGTTCTGCTCTGTTGGCCCTGTATTAGACAATGACAATGTGCCGTCCACATGCCGTGACTCCTCCACAGGGCAGCCATTGTTTCATCCCTCCTGCAGAAAGTCTTTCTTGACGCTCTAGGAAACTTAATCACTCACCCACATTAGTGGCACTGCGGCTCACAGAGCTCCAGAAATAATCACAGCGCACTGAAACTGCAGGGAAGAGTAGAACCGCATTTTGGAGGAAAAGCTAACAATGGGAGGAAAGGCAACATGATTTCTAACATCGTTCAACGGTACTTTTTTAGGTTATTGTGGCAGGCTACAAAATAGTGCCTTGGGCAGGGTAGGATTATGGATCGTTCCAGTGGGACCAGGGACTCAGGCCTCGGACTGACAGGAGCCTCCAAAACCTCAGGCCACAAGACTGTCGAAATAAACTGAACCAAAATGGCCTTTCATCATATGTAAAAAATAATAATGATAACGATAAAAATGACTGTTTGTGTGTGTGTATATATATATAGAGAGAGAGAGAGAGCGAGAGAGAGAGAAAGAGAGAGAGAGAGAGAGAGAGAGAGAGAGAGAGAGAGAGAGAGAGAGAGAGAGAGAGAGAGAGAGAGAGAGAGAGAGAGAGATACAGGGCTTGACATTAACATCCGCCAAATATGGGTGTATTTCAGCAGTGGCGTGTAACAGTCACTCCTACTAGCCACTTTGGCGGGTTGACTTTTATATATATATATATATATAGCCTAAATATACATTTTTCAATTGTAGTCTTTTAAAATGTACAGTTGGCAAGAATATAGACTTTTTTTCAGTACATATCGATCTCGGAAATAAATCCAATACTAATTTATCTCGCATACCAGCTGTGTTTTCTCGCTCTCTCATCTCTCCAACAGCGAGTCACACACACCCGCCTTTCCTCACTCACTTGTTTCATTTGCCCCTGGATGATTATTGTTGTTATTACAGGGCGTGATTGCAAACATAAAGCTGCCTCTCAGTCCTAAATTGAGTTACTGATTATTGCTTTTAAAAAGTCAAATACACACAATATAATGTCAAAATGCCAGTCTTGGTATTCAAGTATTCACGTAAACAGAGTCAGTTATGTTTTAAGGGAACGTAAACAGTTAAGAAAGAAAACGGATGTGTTACAGAATAATTGATCCGGGAGTCAGGTCTTAAAGTGACAGCAGTCCAAATTTGCAAGATAATATTGAAAAGATATGTATATGGTAGTTTTGTCCCATGGTATCGATGTCAAAATTGTGGCTAGTAACTTTGGACACTATATACAGACTACCAACTAATTAATTACACTAGCTGAGCGAAGTGATTACACGAGACATGATACATTTTTGCTATACAGCATATCTTTTAACATACCATCTGATGTTCATTCATGTTTATTTGGTGCTATAACTAGTAGGAAAGCAAGAGATGCTACAAGGTGCTAGGTGCTACAGCAATCTGTCATGCTACATTTTAAGAGCACCAAAGCTGCATTTATTGTTTGAATTATAAAATTCATTGTCAAAATTAACAAAGCATTTTGATTACTGAATGACAGACAAATAAAGTTTTATTCACGCGCCAACTGAAAACATCACAGACTAACTTTTTATTTGTACTTCCTGTGGGGCATGCAAAAATAAATGAATAGGGTTTGAGCCCCCCAAAGTGACACTAGTGGAGTCTGAAGACTGGCTTTGGTCTTTTGAACATGTTTTAACCCGAAAACGTTTGCGATGGTTGGTATAAGCTACAAGCTGTATTGAGAGCGGCCTGCATATCCGTACCAATGCGCCCCCACCCAAAATACCACGTTTAAAGTCTGGGAAGACTAAACATATGGCTAGAACACAGCACTGGACGGAGGACTTCAAGAGAGGTAGAGATAAGTGAGGCTTTGAAGATGAAAGATAAATAAGACTGGGCAGCGCTTCTGACGCATTTCCATAACCTTGAAAAAGTTATTTCACCTGGCTGAAGCCAGTAAAAGAGCTTTAAATAGCAGCCAAAGCACAAGTGTGGGCTTGGAGGAAGCGTTGATGTGTGTGGTATCTGGTGAAGGAGCAGGACGCGGAGGAATCCACCCTCTTTGAAGAGACCTGGCTGGACCCGTAATTATATCGCCAACCCAACAACGTGGATTCCAGGTGTCACGCTGTTCTCTATTAAACAGACTGACATCTGCTACAGAAGGTACAACCACAGAACCTGCCCACTAACGCACACATTTAGCTTTTGTCCTCCATCACATCTTTCCTGCTGCTCACACTGAGGTTTAGGGATTTGATCACAACCTGCTTCGAACACAACACATCATTAGCACCGTGGACATCATGCAGCATGTAGGGTTTACTTTTATGAAGTGATCGGACCTACGAACTGGAAAAAAGAAAATCCCCTTGAGACAATAAGAAATTAAAATGCAACCACCCAAAACAGCATCCAGAGAACCTTAGCTACCACCAGTGATGCGCGGGTTAATCCAAAATGAGCGGGTATCCCTGTTTACGAGTCAACCAAAAATATTTTTAATGATTTTCAGGTCGCGATCGGTCGGGTCGTTTGAAATAAAGATGACACAGGACAAAATGCCCGATTTCCCAACACGTTGAACTAAGCAATGCCACTGTACCATTTTAGTAGGCTATACTTTTAAACGCATATAGCTCAGTAATGCAATCTCATGGAATGTATACGCCAAAACGAGCTTTGGCGTGCATATGCTACGCAGTTTTTTGCATGCATTTATATAATACACCCTTTATTGCGTGTATGTGACACGCTCTTGGGTAGCATAAAGTGCACGCGAAAAACCATGTGCATAAAACTCATTTTGGGGTATATATTCCAGGGTGGGATTTTTGTTAGGAAAGTCGGTGGAGAGAGACGCACACTTCGATTAGACTGGATAAACATATGCAGCATCTTAGGAAAAACGAAAATATATGAATGAATAAATCAAGCCTTTATTAATAACACTATAGGCTATATCATACAGCTGTGGTTCTCAAACCTGTCCTGGAGGACCACCAGCCCTGCACATTTTGTATGTCTCCATCATCTAACACACCTGATTCAATTCATGAGCTCATTAGTAGAGACTGCAAGACCTGAAATGGGTGTGTCAGAAATAGGGAGACATACTAAATGTGCAGGGCTGGTGGTACTCCAGGACCGGTTTGAGAACCACTGTCATACAGCATTCAGAAAAAGCTCCTAAGAGCTTGCACTCTTTTCCAAAAGTGTCTCTCTCTCAGTTGACCTGCTGATGAATTCTCCAAGCAGGGTCGAAATATAAACATGCCGTTCATCAATAATATGCATTTAGAGGCAGCTGAAATGGACAATGATGGGCCGCCTCAAGAACTGCCTGCTCTCGCCGGCGCACCACGTCAGGGCCTGAAACATTTCTCCTCCACAGGCTGGATTAATGGATATTATGCCTGGGAGCATTTACTACTTTTAAAGAATACGGGTCAGGAAGCGGATCGGGTACAATATTTTCTTTTTTGCGGTCCGAGTTGCGGGCGGGTTAGTTGAAAACGTCGGTCGGGTGCAATGTCACTTCTGTGCAATGTCAATATATGCTAATTGTTTGAAAATACAATAATTTGCTATTCTATACAACAGGGTTCCCATATTCCCATATATATTATCATTTTTATAAATATGGCAGGACATGTAAAAAATCGTAATTAATTCCCTAACATTTTAACATATAATAAAAAAATGAAATAGCAATAAAATAATATCATTGTTTTTATTATATAAAATATACTATATAAAAGATTATTTACTAATATTGTGTTATTTCTAGTACATAAATAAAAAATAAAATATATATATATATATATATATATATATATATATATATATATATATATATATTTGTGTATATATATATATATATATATATATATATATATAGAGAGAGAGAGAGAGAGAGAGAGAGAGAGAGAGAGAGAGAGAGAGAGAGAGAGAGAGAGAGAGAGAGAGAGAGAGAGAGAGAGAGAGAGAGAGAGAGAGAGAGAGAGAGATTACAGGATATATAAAAATCTTAATTTTAATATATAGTAAATAATAAACAACAATAATAAAAAAGCGATATTATTTTGTTATTTCTAATACATACACACATTCATGATGAATGATTAAATATAAAACTGATATTTACTACAGAAATAACCGTGACTTTTTAAGATTTCACTGATTTTCTATGACTTTTACAGGCCTGGAAAACCCAATTATTAGGTTTTTCCAAGAGCGTGGGAACCCCATCAGACCACTAAAGATGTTGTTTTTACAAATCACTGACATCACCGCTGCCACTGATGCTCTAATAGACTCGAGGTCCACTTAACCACCTTTTACTGCAATGCAAACATACAGTAACTAAGCAGGACCTGGGATTTGCCAAACGAAGCAGCTCTAAACGACAGGCCTTGCAGAGAGCGCTAAACAAACCATGTGTGAACTCCTGACAGTCTGACGGGAAGGGCATCTGTCTCTCTTTCTGTGTCCTTCTCGTTTAGTGGGTCAGGAAGACAAAGGCCTCGCGCACCAGCTCTCCAGTGGAGCATGAAGCCGCCGCGGGACTGAAACAGGAGAGGAGCAGCGGCGCAGCCACACACCTCCTATATGCAGGTGTCAAAGCAGCTTTAATGCTTCTATAGAGCTGTCTGGTGACAAATGCATGATTATGGAGGGGGAAAATACAACGGGTCAGCTGCAGAGATTTTAACGACTGAGATATGTGATGCTGAACTGGCTATTATGAAAGCCAATGTAGATCACCAGACAGCTTCCTGAACTAGGGTTGCAAAGGAGCTGAACATTTCCAGAAATACCTTGAAAGTGTATAAAGCCCTAATCTGTTTTGTTAGTAGGGTTGCACATTTTCCAGAAACTTAACCCTGGGTTATCGTTGTTCTAAACCCAGCTTTTAACCCAGGGTAAAGGAAGTTTTCACACTTGTAACCCTAACCCGCATTGCGGTGCCAAACGTGTACACAGTGAAACGATGCAGTCCAGATAGAATGGTACATCTAGATGCTTAGTAACCAACAACCAATCACGTGCCTTAAATTCAAATGCTTTTGGACAGTCACGAAAACACAGCATGCTTTAACAGTGTTTGATGAGAAAAATGGCTAATTTAATTAAAACACAATAATTTGAATGAAGAGAATGTTATATTATTACCTTTATAGTCCGTACAGGTTATTCAGTGTAAACTTGATATAGTATAGTTGTCAGTATATAATATGAGGAAGCACAATTCTAGAGCCTCCGTTAAGGACGTTAACCCAGGGTTTTGTAATAAATACCCAGGATAGTAGTTAAACCTGGTTAAATTATGAGCATGAATTATGAAATAAATTATGAAATTTATGTGAAAAGTGAAGCAAGATAACCCAGGGTTAACTATTACGTTAAGTGTGAATAAATAAATAAATACATGCTATTTTTTAATATATGAAAAATTACAGTCTTTTTGAATAATCAAAATTATAATGAATATTAGTATCTGAATAATAAATAAAACATGTATTATCATATTATTATACTATAAGCCTTATAATATATATATTTAATATTTATATATAAAATATTTAAACATTATATTATTCTTTATCATTTTATGATAAAGAAATTTTACTTTATTATAATTTATTAATATTATTATATTAATTATAGTATTATTAATATATAATACTATTAATTGATATTACTATTATTTACTATTCTATCTTTTTACCCCAATGCAATGTGTTACTTTCTCATAGGAAACACATTCAATAACAAGTTCAATGAGAATACATTTCGAGGTGTATGAGTGTTAAGCTGACAATTATTAGATGCAATTATTTGAACGTCATCAGCCGAAATGACATAATCGTGACCTCCGTCGCTAAATCCATCAGTTTGAAAGACGGTAAGTCCTGTAAGCGCCGCACCTGATGTGACTGACAGCTGTCGAACAGGCTGACGTCTACAGATGGAATGTGCATTGACTCATGGGAGGACAAAAGCAACACGCAGCTGCTCTGAAACAGGTTCTATAGTGAATCTATGAGCGATTACAGCATGATGACACAAACACATCCTGCATCAGCTCTCACACACCGTAAACCTGCTGGCAAATCATCGTTTCAGAGGTAATTACGAGAGGAGTTTTAAGTGCTCTAATTGAGGGATCATTTCAAGACGCCGCTCCCATGATGTGTGGATTACTGCACAAAAGCCAGAGCTGAGTCCTAATGCCACTCATTACCAAGCAGGTTGAGTCAAACACTCACAGTCTTAATTAGTCCCACATATGTTCTTCCACAAAACACGGATCTATATATCCCTAAACGGCATTAATATCAGAAGTCAAAACTAAGAAAAAAATTATAATACACGTGATATATATATAATGTCACCATGACATTTTCTTGTTTGTAAGTCACTTTCAATAAAAGCATCTCCTAAAAAAATAAATACAGATGTGCCTTGATACAGTCAGTGCTTTCTGAACTGAATAAGGCACTAAGTCTCATATTTGATTAAGTTTGCATCATTTTATGTTTATTACTGTAAAGCTGCTTTGTATAAAGCATTATAGAAATAAAGGTGACGACTTTTTGTAAGGAAACTAAATTTCCCATCACTAGAAAACAAAATACTTTCCATACAAAACCAGCTTCCCTAAGGAAAAGCCTTTTTCCTGTTTGATAGGATCATCACAATCCTAATTGAAAAGTGGTGAATGCTTTCTTAATTTACAGTTAAATAACAAGAAATCATCTTCTTCAAAGCATAATGATGATGAAGAGACCTGTGATGTGGTGGGAGGGTGTCAAATGTGCACGCTTACCTTTATACTCAGGTAATTATCACAGCTCCGCGACTTCACTCTGGAGTGCATAGTGCTCAGCGTCCGCATTCAAGGTAGTAGAAAAAACATAAATATGCCACATAAATAAATACGTTTAGTTCATTAATCCAGTGTAAGTCCATGCACTGAGTGTCACAGAGCTGGACAGGTCCGCTGCACCCATGACTACGTCAGCCGGTGTCTCTGCGCTCTAATGGGACGTTTGAGAGAGAGACAGACAGCGAGCTCGGCTACGGCCCTCCTCCCGGCTGGATAATGCATACTGATGCAATTTCCTTTAGCACTGAGAAAACACACGATCTGAGCTGCACACAAACCACAACAACACCCCCGTCCACAACTGCCCTGCAGGGGAACAGACCTTTACTACCCCCTACTTTAGAGCGGCCAAAGCCTCCCCCTCTCCTGCCTCTTTGTCCTGACAAAACAAATGGACTAGGGTTTCAGCTTATGCTGTCGCTTTTGTCAAAGAAGGAGGGGAAAAAAGAAAAAAGAAGACATCAGCATGCCATTGGTGGCTCAGGTCACTCAACTACAATAGAGCTACTCTAAATCTTGTCAGGGAAACGGATAATCCAAAAACTAGAGCTGACACAAACTAGAACGGTTCAAAACAAACAAAAAACTGCTTTGAATTTCATGTAACACTTTACATGAATCGGTCACACTTTAGTTTAGGGGCCAATTCTCACTATTAACTATGACTTTTGCCTCAATAAACTCCTAATTACTGTGTATTAATTGTTAGTAAGGTGGTTGTTAAGTTTAGGTGTTGGGTAGGGTTAAGGGATGTTCACTGTTTTCTCCAGAACGACCGTACAACCAAATCAAATTTAGTTGCAGTGTTGTCCTGTTTAACACTGTGAAGCTGCTTTAAAACAATCGGCAATGTAAAAGCGCTATATAAATCAAGTTGATTGATTGATTGATTGAATATGGCCATGCAGAATAAGGAATTAATATGTGCTTTATAAGTACTAATAAATAGCCATTATCCTAGTAACATGCATGCTAATAAGAAACTAGTTAAAAGTGAGAATTGGATCTTAAACTAAACAGTTACCGAGTATTTTCAATGCATTAATTATGCCTTGTAATGCATGACGTAATGGATAATTAATACATATTCAATGTTCAATGTTTACAAAGCATAATGCATTAAAACACATGACAAACAACCAGAAGTAACAAGTAATCTGAACATATAATGCATTTTTTAAACTATTATTTATTAAAATACAATGCACAAAGCACGCTATGAATATTATACATTAAGGCTTCAAGTAAATTGTTACCAAATTGAAATGGGTCCTATCATGCCCCTTATTTAGGCTCAAACAGCAACATTAAGTTAAAAAAGTGAAATCGTAATCAATGACCCCTTTAAAGGGTTAGTTCACCCAAAAATTCTGTCATTAATTACTTAAGACCTCCGTTCATCTTCAGAACGCAAATGAAGATATTTTTGTCACTATACAAGTCGTTATTTATTTTTTTGCACACAAACTCTTCTCGCCGCTTCATGTAATGATTGTAGAGCCGCTGTAGTGAGATGGGCTTTGTAACGACGTCTTTAGTGCCTTTATGGGTCTTGAGAGAGGAAATTACATTGGTGTTAATGAAGGCCTTTCTGAGCCATCGGATATCAGCAAAAATATCTTAATTTGTGTTCAGAAGATGAATCTTACGGGTGTCGAACGACATTAGGGTGAGTAATTAATTTTTGGGTGAACTAACCCTTTAAATTCCCAATATTTTACATTATATTTTAGTTTACTTATTGTCAAGTGTTACCAACAAAAAAAATGTTTTATATCTTGACTGATTCTCCTTGATATGTAAAAGATGAAGACAAATTAAGAGACTCTTCATTTTTTAAAATCAAAACAAACATCTTTATTGATTCTCATTGACAGTGCGATTCAATTAATATCAAATGGAGACGCTTACGTCTTAAATGTTTCAGTTAAGAAAAAGACCCCATGTATCTCACAATGTCCCTCCTCCAGAAAAGATCTTAAAGTCTCAAACTGTGCTCAGAAGTTGATGACCTCACTGTGAACTCAAACCCTTCTCATCAAATTATCTCTTTTTGTCATCTTCAAGGATTTTGAAAGGGTCATAAGTGAGATCTCCATTAAATCTCTTTTGAGCATTTTCAGAGAAATAGTGGTAACACTTTACCATGAGGTTTAATTGGTTACATTAACTACACCAGTTAACATGAACATTAACAATGAAAAATATGTCTAATGCATACGTTAATCTTAGTTAATGTTAATCTCAACATTTACTTATACATTCTTAAAATCTAAACAAAGCACTGTGAACTGACATGAACATTTTTATTAACTAACATTAATAGGGATGTACAATATTTCAGCCATATCAGTATTAGGCGATATATGTTCATTTTTTGATGTTATCATTATCGGTCTGATAGGAACATTTGGCCTATATATTAAAGCCGATTAATAATGGATTATTTCCTTCAGCTGAGACACTTCAGATGCGCCATGAGGGTTTTGAATTGCTTGAAATATGATCGGAATTACTTCAAAAAATTAAATACAGTTCAGTGCAGCACAAGTCTGTCATTTAGGCTACATAAAATTATAATAAGAAGGTGTGCTTGGAACATGGCTTTTAATGTTGAGACTTTTGTTTTTGTAATCAGTCTCTCAAAAATTATATAAAAATTTGGATTTAGATTTACCGCCTAATATATTGGTTATCAGCTTTCAAATATAAAGAATTATCGGTTATCGATATCAGCCAAAATTTGCATTTTGTTGCATCCCTACTGTAAAGTGTTATTGAAATATCTTCAATCCTTAAAACAGAGCTGACATTAAATCATATAAGTTATCTAAATATAACTTACATTGTTAATAAAAGTCGCTTTTTGGATTCCGATTTTCTTGTACACAGGCATGTTAATTACACTTAAATTGAAATAATGAGAAAGTTAAGACAAAATGTGATTGAAAAGCAGACAAAAAAAGTAAATGAAAACATAAATGGTGATTATTTTCTACATTTTGCTGCGTGTGCCACACCTGTGCTGAGCGTGTGGAAAGCATGAACATGTCTGTACACTGCGATGGAATGTGTAACTCCAAACATGTCAGAGTCATCCATTACCACCCTAAACATCTGCCAGACCTGGAGCACACAGTGAGGAGAGAGATCATGCTCACCCAATCACATCAAATGACTCTATGTGCACAGAGCAGCGAGTGTAGTATTGGTAATCATGTTAGGGTATATTTAGAAGAGCTAAACTCTTTACACACACCACTAGTCACTGTGACACATCTTAGAGGTTTGTAAGGATTTAAGTCCGGGTTTAGCTCATTTCACAATGTGTTTCGTAAATATTCGCCACAGCTCATCATTAAATCTAAATGAGCAATTTAAGCAATAATTCAATCTTCACACAGCTCTTTTCCATTCAACAACAGTTTGTAGTGGCCACTTCTCACAATAAAATCACCACAAAAGTCCAAAATTGGATTCCGTTCCTCTCACAAACCTGACTTTAGAAGATCAACTGTTATGTACTTATGGTGTTTTTTGACATTTATTACATTCATGGTCACTACGACCTGCTGTTATATGAAAAAGCCGTTTGACATTTATGCATTTGGCAAATGCTTTTAGACGACTTGCATTGCATTTAAAGTCTACATTTGATCAATTCATGCACTTCCTTAGCCTGGATGCCAGCCGAACTCAGCCCCGCCCACAACATTTTTAGGTCGGGCGGTTCAGTCTGGCCTCGATCCATAGAGGAGTGATTATCCCTGAACAGAAACTGTTCGGACCAATGAAACCATCAGGGCGGGCTTTAGACGATGATGGACAGATGATCAACAATAACGTAATCATCACGTCATCAAAGGGGCTTGGGTTATATTTGTTCAAATCCTAAACGGAGAGCTTGTTTGTGTATGCATTCACCTTCACTATTTCTCTCAGAAATGAAGATCATGTTGGGTAAGTACTCTGTGTTAGATTACAAGTCAGACCCACATCAAGATGTTTGGTCTGCAAACTCACCATAGACAGGGCTCAATCCGAGGGGCGGGATAAATGGTTGTCTTTCAAACTCCCTCTGCACGCGATAGGATAGCGCTAGATAGATTAAACATTCACCGCATCCGGTCGGCAAAACTCAGAATACATCTTCCCTTTTTAAGAATGACTTCAGTGCCGTTCTTTGTTCTTTTCTCAGAGAAAAGCTTAACTCCAAGTCTTCCAGAGTCACGGTCAAAGCTGATTCGAAAGACCGCCGTTCGCCAGCTTCTGTGTTTACTAGAAGCACACAAACGCAACTCGGCCGTCGTCATTATGGCCCCGCCCCCGAATCTATACACGATGTGATTGGCCCAGCAAGAGTTAGGGGAATACAGCTCAGAAGGGTATTGAGAGTTGCTAGACGACACTCGCGGGCAGATTAGATTTGCTGCCGGTAGAATGCGTCTAGATTCTCTACTCTGTGTATCATTATAATATTATTTTTTTACAACACCGGCAAGGATCGTGTATTCCAGCCTGATTTCAGCGCTCGTGCTGACAGGGTTGCCAAGTTTTTACAACAAAACCTGCCCACTACTAGCTCTAAACAATAGCTTCTTGGGGGGTTGTCTGGGGGAAAAATGACTTTTGGGGGGTAACGTGTGTTATTTTGGCAAGGTTGCCTGCTAAAATTCGCACTCATGGGTCTATATAACACATAATAGTCGCTTCAACCCACGGACATAGAAAACAACCCGTGGGAAAAAGCGCGGACATGGCAACACAGTGCAGTTGAGCTCTGTTGACTTTTGACAATGCGTCGCTTCGTTGCTCTGATTGGTTGTAGTTCTGTCCAATTGAGGTCTTTCCTGGTTCGGTTGAAACACGCCCCATAATCACAGCCCAATGGAGCATCAGACTCATATTCTGACTAGAATTGAGTATGACCACGTCAGGCTAGCACTTCCTGGGAATCAAACCAATGACCTTGCTATACAGTTTGAGCTAAATAAATGCATGAAGACTCTTAAAAAGATTCCCTTTTGTGTTCAACAACAAAAAAAGCATACATATTTGAAACAACACAAAATGATCAAATAATGTCAAACAGTAGCTCAAACAGTAAAACATGACACTAGCAATGCCAAGGTCTTGGGCTTGATTCACAGGGAAAGCATGAGCTGATCAAATGTAGATGTAAGTCGCTTTGGAAGCGTCTGCCAAATGCATAAATGTAAAAGTAATAATAAGAGCACTGTGTTTCATTATATTAATATTGCACTACATGAATGTGTGCACAAAAAACAAGAAAAAAGCAAAACAGGAAATGCCTCTGGTATCTGATGGAGATATTTAAGGGTTTTAATAAACACAGCCAGTATCTCCACAGACATCCAGTCTAATGATAATTCATCCTGTCCTCCACTAGAGGGCTGCTCTTCACACTGACTGCAGGTCAAGACTGAACTTGTTTAGCCTGATACACACTTCAATCATTCCAGCACAGTGTGATTTCAACTTCATAATTAACAAATGAAGTTTTAATTGGCCAACTCTTGCTGAAGAACCGCAGTATATAATCCTGAAGATCCACCAGAACAAACAGAATCAGAGTGGATGGAAACTAAAGAGCTCAGCACTGCAAATGATGACGCAATCTGGTCAGTTTTCCTAAACTCTTGAACTTGTACTGTATTTATAACATTTCTGAATATTTTGCAGTAAAGTTTTAAAATAAAATAAACAATACAATTATTTGCAATACACACACATATATTTACACAAACAAATACATATTCTACTCACTAAAGCTGCAATTATTTAATACAGTAAAACATTAATATTGTGAAATATTATTATAATTTAAATGAGCTGATTTCTATTTCAATATATTTTTGCATATCATTTATTCCTGTGATCAAAGCTGAATTTTCAGTATCATTACTCCAGTGTTCAGAGTCACATGATCCTTCAGAGAGCATTCAATGATTTGCTACACACACACACACAAACACACACTTGCAAAAATAACACATTTTTCTTCTTTGCATTTCTCCTCTTCTCTAGCTTGCTTCCAAACTAAGATGTCTGATAAAACCTGCCATTGTATATCAGGAATATAGTTGGCTCTTTGAAAAATTGGATAAAACAGTCTGCTAAATGCATAAATGTAAGCATAAATAAAAATCACTATAACCCTAACAGAATAGTGAAGTCCACACCACAGCTATCAACACAATGACACAGATATTTTTTCCAAGATGATGAAAACCTGGACAGCCAATCAGAATGCCCCTGCCTTTAAATGCTTAGAATAAACAATGCTATTGCCTGTTTTTCCAACTATTAAATTTTTTTTTCTTTTGTGCTCCAAAAAAGGTTGTAATGTCTTGATTATTCTCAGACCATTTCAGTTTAATTCCAGGTTTTCTAACGTGTATTACGGATCGAGATGCAGTACACAAAGGATCATGTGTTAAGAGGTAAAGTATCACAATAGCTGTCTAATCTATAAATCCCTGCGGTGGTACATCAAGCTGTTCGATTCAAGGCTGTGCACAATCAGCTCAGAAGCTTTTCTCTCTCACTCTCGGGTCGGGTGGCTTAACAAGAACTCAAGAATGATTAGGTAGAGGTAAAGTCCTGTATGTGTTATGTTCCCTCTCATTTACAGACACTCACAGCAGCATAACAAACATTTGTCCGTACAGACAGGTACGGTATGATGAGGAATAAAAACACACAGAATCTGCCATCGACATCAGCCACATTTCCTGTTTTTCAAAAGCAGCTGCTGAAAATATCTCAAAATATGTCCTTCGAAGTTAGAAACTCCATTTTGTGAGATGCTAAAAAACAGATAAGACCCTCCCCAGTGGCAGCGGCCATCAGATAACACCACCATCACAAATTAGTCCAATGACGGGCACAGCAGCCCTGCTCGCTTTCCCATAATCGTAACTCAAGTGTGCGACAGATAACCCGTGACCAACAGCTCTCGAGCCAAACATCTGCCCTGATGCTCTGCGATTCTGCCGTCGTAGGAGGAATCAATGAGATT
This sequence comes from Pseudorasbora parva, assembly GCF_024679245.1. NCBI lineage: Eukaryota > Metazoa > Chordata > Actinopteri > Cypriniformes > Gobionidae > Pseudorasbora > Pseudorasbora parva. The sequence continues at coordinate 6,411,343 of NC_090178.1, read as the reverse complement.
GTGACTATTTCTTTCCAACGTTCATTTAATCTGTCTTCTGAAGAGATTCTAATGAAACTCCTGGCTATATTTTACACTAAAATCTAAAGTAAGGAAATGTATCTTTTCTTCTCAGATGTTCCCCCTAAAAAAAGCTCCAGTAATCTCAAATGTCTCTCAAGTACAAGTTTAAAATACAAATTGTCTTGCAAATAACTCCCATTTGTTACTATTTTTCTTAAGGAATTGTGGAGAAACATCTGACACACTAAAATAATTTTTTTTTGTTTTTGAAAGAAGTCTCTTCTGCTCACTAATGGGGCAATTAAAATACAGTAAAAACTGTAATATTGTGAAATATTATTACAATTTAAAGGTGCCCTAGAATGAAAAATTGAATTAACCTTGCCATAGTGTAATAATAAGAGTTCAGTACATGGACATCACATACTGTGATTCTCAAACATCATTGCCTCCTATTTCTTATGTAAATCTCGTGAATCTATAACACAACGGAAAAAAAAGTGCTTCTCAACATAAACCCAACAATGACGCAAGCATTGGGGATCATTTATATGCCCGCCCCCAACATTTGCATCTGTCCAAACATGTGCATTGTCAGGCGGAAATGACGGAGCGAATCATCAGTAAACACAAGCTGCTCGCATGGACACACTTCATGTTCCAGGCTGTGCAGGAGACTTTTCTACCCTTCCCACAGATAAAAAATGTCAACAGATTGGACATGTTTAGGTAAAACACCGGATGCATACAGGGTTTTTTTTTTCCAGAAAAGCTCTGTTTGGGGGATTTAATTACTGAAATCTGGCAACCGCACGAACGCGAGCTCTTTCTCGCGCGTGGATGATCTGAAAACACCAATAAACAAGTAAGCTGCATTTTATCAATCTCCATTTGAGATGTTTTGCTTAAAGGTGCACTATGTAGTATTTTTGCAGTAAAATATCCAATAACCACTAGACCAGTGTTTTATATTTTGTTCAGTTGAGTACTTACAATATCCCAAATGTTTCCAACTATTTGTAAATTGTGAGAAAATTGCTATTTTAACTAAGGACCAGGACGTGTCAGCATAGCGTTTGAGCGAGTCGCCTGTTAATCGCGTCATATTTGCGCTACCCTCGGTTTTATTCTGCAGAAGCGCTTTTCTCTTAGCAGTGTGAACATGTCAGCAGCGCCGAGCGGACGCACAGAGTAACGTCATAACATCATTTTAAACACACTTAAATGTATCTAATATGATAAACAGAGCTGCTTTACCTTTAATCATGATCAGAAAAAGCGGAAGTGCGGGCGCCCGGCGACTGTGTCCCGCCCCGTCATAATAAAAGTCCCGGTACTCGGGAGCCGTGTGTTTGTGTAACAATCGCTCCAGCGGCCGTGCTCAGGTCCACAACACTCGGTCCTGCTCTGCTTTACACTACAGTAACGTTAATAACCGCATCCATGAACATGATTTCTGCCCGTGTCCTATTTTCCACTGGCTGTGAGGTGAAGACCACATGCGTCCCAAGATACTGCGCTCACACTTGGCGTCATCAAACTACACCTTTGTTTTGAATAGCCCTCCAGTGGACAGAAAGTTGCATAGTGCACCTTTAAAGTGTCATTCAGTCTGTCTGTGTTCTGTAAGGACGGTCAGGACTCACGAGCTGAACAGCTGAACTGCTGTGAGCTGCTGAAATAAGCCAATCAGAGCAGAGCTCAACATTAATATTCATGACTCTTCCAAATAAGGCAAAAACAGAGCATTACATCCTAGGGACAATTTATAGGGTTGTAAATGAACCTGTAAAACTGTATCTGGACAAATTTTGCCCTTAAATAAGCCACATGCCCTCTATGTAGATATCAGAGAACAATTTAACATATTGTTTCAAATCATTCTAGGGCACCTTTAAATTAGTCATTTTCTATGTGAATACATTGCAAAAATGTAATTTATTCCTGTGATCAAAACTGAATTTTCAGCATCATTACTCCAGTCTTCAGTGTCACACGATCCTTCAGAAATCATTCTGATATGATGATTTGATGCCCACGCACACACACACACACACACACACACACACACACACACGCACGCACGCACGCACACAAACACACACGTGTTGTGTTTCCATGTTTTATGGAGACTTTCTATAGGCCTAATGATTTTAGTGATGTTTTTATTAACAAAAATTCATGAAGAGCATGTGCAGATAATTAAACCTAATTAAACACAAGTGGAGCACATCAAGCTAATCAACGATAAGAGGTGTGCATATATACAGCAGATTAACCTTCTTTCGTTGACCATTTTCATTTTAGCATCCCTCCACCACCCTATCTCCTCACTTGATTCTAACAAACTCTTATTAGAAGTCAACACAATCTATAATACACTCCAGTCCAGTTCTAGAGTCTCTCTATCATTGGGGTGGGGGTACTCTGGGTTCGGGCCAAATTCAGAGCCCAGAGCCCTCCCCCGAAAGCACACCAAATATGCATAATCTTTACTCTATTTAATTTGATGTAAGTCTGAACTCGTGAAATACTGTATAAACTGTATATTTTATCCCCCTACACTGCCCCTGCCCCTAAACCTACCCATCACAGGAAACATTCTGCATTTTTACATTTTCCAAAAACATTAAACACTTTGATTTATAAGATGTTTTCCTCATTGGGGACCAAAAAATGTCCCCACAAGGACAAGGATTTCGGAAACTGCCATCTTTGTGGGGACATTTTTGTCCCCATGACGTAGGCCACACACACACACTTACTTTTCTTCTCTGCATTTATTCTTTAGCTTGCTTCCAAACCAACTTGTCTAATAAACCTGCCATTGTACAGTATATTAGGAATATAGTTGGCTTTTTGACAAATTAGCCTTTTCTCCTCTTTTGGGCAAAACCAACTGCTAAATGCCTAAACGTAAATCTAATTTTAAAAAAAAGACTTAAACCCTAACAGAATAGTGAAGTCCACACCACAATCATCAACATAACGAGAAACAATATCACTGGAATTACTTTCAGAGCAATATTTATTCCAGTTGATGAATGCTAAAAACGTTGACAGCCAATCAGAATGCATCTGAGGCATTTTAAATGCTTAGGATTTTTCAACACTCCCAGATGGAGCATTGGCATATTTTGAGATGGTATGAGCGTCTCTGTGATTGACAGATGTGGAGTGTGCTGACGTACAGTTCGTAAGGCTGCTGCGGGTCAGTTTGACATCAGTGTTTGCTGAGGAGGGGAAGCCCAGCCGGGTCGGTCCTGCACACACACTCACCCTGCTGTGGAATGTGACACCCTGATCTCACTGCAGGCCACCCGCGCTTTACTGCAACACTTCCTGCATGACCTCCATGGCAAAAAACACTAAAAGCTCTCTTCACTGTTGGTGTCAATCAGCCGCTGCTTAAAAATGATACGTCTAAATACAACACAGGCCATAGGAGTGAAACAATACACACAAGATGATATCTTTAAGATTTTGATTGTTTCTCTAGCGTTAGACCGGTCAATTTGAGGTTACCAGCATTGTTCATTATAGAAATTAATACTTTTTTCCGCAAGGATGCATTCAATTGATTGAGAATGACGGCAAAGACATTCATAATGTTACAAAAGGTTTCTATTTTAAATAAACATTGTCTTTAAAGTTTCTATTCATCTGTTTTCAACAATGATGATAATGATAAATGTTTCTTGAGCATCAACATTAGACTGATTTGTGAAGGATCATGTGACACTGAAGACCGGAGGAATGGTGCTGAAAACTCAGCTTTGATCACAGAAATAAATTATATTTTACAATATATTCAAATAGATTATTTTAAAATGTGATAATATTTCAAAATATTAGTTTTACTGTATTTTTTATCAGATGAATCCAGCTTGGTGAGCATTAGAGACTTTAAAGCATGAAATCTTACTGACCCCAAACTTTTGAAATTGTAAATTGCAGTGTGTGCATACATACACACACACACTCACACACACACACTCACACACACACACACACACACACACACACACACACACACACACACACACACACACACACACTTTTTATATATATATATATATATTTCCCAGGGAGTAGCAGGCAATGAACAATCCTTTCTAAAGTGTAACACAACTGTGTAAACTGCACAGCTTAGAGTGGCTTACAACAGCAATACGACACCAATGTTCAATAAATCATTAAACGTATTACTATTAATAATCTGAATACACAATTCATCAGCCAGGTAACTGGTTTGTAAGAAATGCAGTGCATTTCACAATATCTCTGAACAGGACTCAACCGATCACACTAATTATATAAGACCATCAACTTTGCTTTTAATCTAAAACATTAAGCAGATTTACTCACATAGGTGAATCTCTACATCCAGCGTTCAGTGTGTGTATCCTCTCTAGATCCAGTAGATGTGAGTCTGCAGACGTCATGCTGAGAAAGAGACATTATTGCTCTGAGCACCTCACATGGCCTTGAGAAAACACACACACCCACACACACACACACACACACAGAGCGGGTCTGGGAATCAAGTTTTCTCTGCTGTGGGAGTGACTGGCACAGACAGAAGCCTGATATCAGACGGACACAACTCGACCAAGGTCGCCGATCCGAGTGTGTATTGTGTATTTTGGGAAACTCAGAAAAACATTAAGGCTGCTCTTCTGTAGCTAATGGAGCTAAGTTTAATTTAAGCGTGTCAGATGTTTCTCCAACAACTCCTTAAGTAAAATAGAAATAAACTGACATTTTTAAACGTTACATGAGAGACATTTGAGATTACTTTGTGTGTTTGTGTTTGTGTGTGTGTGTGTGTGTGTGTGTGTGTGTGGGGGGGGGGGGGTCTGAGAAGCAAAGACTCAGTTTGCTGTAACTATTAAAATATCTATGAAACAATTGAGATATTAAAGGGATCACATTTGTGATTTTTCTTTCCTAGCAAGAGCCAATTTGAGTGTGCATGGTGTATTTTGGAAAACTGACTCAGAAAACAATCAATATTGCTTAAAGTTTGCTCGTCCATAGCTCAAGAAACTTCCTTTAAGTGTCTCAGATGATTCTCCAACAATTCCTCGGAAGGAATAAAAACAGACACTGCAGATGAGACAGAGAAGCAGGAGACTTTTGCTCTCTAATTAATCCCATTTCTTTCCCTGAAACAACTGCGATATTAAAGAGATTGCATTTGGTGATTTGTTTCCTTCAAAGCTGGGGACGATCTGAATATACTGTGTATTTTGGGAAACAGGTTGAAAAAAGTTTGCTCTTTTGTTGCTCAAGAGACTTTTTTCCCTACAAATCTTTGAGAGAAATAAAAACAAATGGAGTCAACTGCATGAACATTTTGAGATATTTTCTGAATCTGTAGATTACACCGGGGGGTTACGAGAAACATTTGAGAAGCACAAGATGCAGTTTGCTGTATTTAATCACATTTTTCTACAATTGAGATAATAAATCAATTGCATTGTGATTTTTTCTTCCTAACCAGGTCTGATCCGAGTGTGCATTGTGTATTTTGGGAAGCAGAACATCAATGATAAATGTACATTGAGAAAACACACAGCGACCCGCAGTATGTCCTTCTATGGGAACTTCTTGACCTCCTAGTCAAACGGTGTTTAGACCACATGGAGATAATGGGAGAGGCTCAAGGGTTTATATTTAACCACACTTTCAGTGTTTGGTGAGGACAGACTCAAACATTCATCAATCTCAATCCCAAACAATCAGTCTCAACGATGCAGCTAATAGATGGTCATTAAAAACAAACACCTTTCCCACCGCTGGACCGGACCACGTGGCTGAAAACATTATTTTGGGATATTTTTACAGTATTCCATATATACAAGATCTGTACATTCAAATATTTGTTCTGAAATGGCTTCATTTTTCATTTAAAGAAGTCATTTTAAACTGTTGCTAAATTGAATCAAAATGTTTAATTTAAGAATAGAGGAATTAATAGAGGATTCACAGACAGGGTTTAGATTAAGCCAGGATTAGGCCATAGTCAAATTAGGAACGATATAAACTTGCCTTAAAAAAAAAAAAACATTACTGGTGTGCATCTCGAGATAAAACAATGGCACTGACATATTTTATGATATGTAAGTGCAAGTTGCTTTCTATTTAAGTTAGATCAAACATTTTAGTCTAGGACTACCTTAAGCCATGTTTGTGAAACCGAGGTCAAATATTTAATGAATAACAATTTTAATGTTTGAGGTGCTTGTTGGCAAGTACACAGCAACAAACCACTTAAGAAAGTTAAGAAAGACTTTAGTTATAATCATATTATATAGTCATAATCATATGGTATTATCATGAATGGGTTTCTTTTTTCATTTCAGTCAATTATTGTAATATCAACTATTTCATATAAACTCGTTTCATATAAACGCAAATCAAACTGTGACCAGATGTTTTTTTGTTGTTTGTTTTTTTATTATACTTTCTATTAATGGCCATTCAAAAGTAGTTACACAATAAAGCTTAAAATGTATTTGACCAGTTTCTTTTGCTTTCAAAATTGTGTAGTTACAGTATTTACCAGTAGGGGTTTACTGCTGAAACTCAACACCATGGCTGCTCAGTTCTTGGACAGCAGAAACTGATGCAAACTGACAGTCAAACGCCTGGCTACACAAAACAATGTACACTACAGGTTTGGAATGATCAAGATGTATTAATGTTTTGGAAAGAAGTCTCTTCTGTTCACCAATGCTGCATTTATTTGATCAAAAATACAGTAAAAACAGTAATATTGTGAAATATCATTACAATTTAAAATAATTGATTTCTTTCTTAATATATATTAAAATGTCATTTATGCCTGTGATCAAAGCTGAAGTTTCAGCATCACTACTCCAGTGTTTTTCCCGAAACATTTCTGATTATTATCAATGTTGAAACAGTTGTGCTGCTTAATACTTTTTTGTGGAAACCGTAATGCATTTTGTTTCAGGATTCTTTGATTAATAGAAAGTTCAAAAGAACAGCATTTATTTAAAATAGAAATCTTTTGGAACACTTTTGCATTCCTTTTAAAAAAATATATAATACATGGTAGATAGTGGCAGCATATAAGAATGATTTCTGAAAGATCATGTGACACTGAAGACTGGCGTAATGATGCTGAAAACTCAGTTTTGATCAAATGAATACATTTAATTTGAAAATATATATTCACATAGAAAACACTTGTTTTTAATTGTAATATAATATTTCACAAATTTATTACAGACTTTACTGTATTTTTGATCAAATAAATACAGCCTTGGTGAGCAGAAGAGACTTCTTTCAAAAACTTTTGACCAGTAGTGCACATGGTTGCTCTCAGTTGTCACTGCACACAGTGTTTTATCGGCAGGGATCATTCGCACCTGTCATCCATCCGCCCCCTGCCGAGCGTGTGTTCAGACACACAGACCTGAGAACACAAAGGCCACTGTCTTCTCTATACCGTAAGCACAGGTGGCTGGACAACCGAAGGCTCGTGTTTCACAAACACACACACTCTTGTGATATCAGCTGAGGTTTGACTCTGGGAATGTGATACAACTCACAGGCCAAATGGAGAAAGGAAACTACCTTGACCCAAACACAGAGTTCAGACTTGAGGTTAAAGGTCAGTAAAAACGCCAGTGGTCTCAAAATAACAGTGTCAAAATGAACATCTATGAAGAGTGCATCTTTAATCCTGCCCATAGCATTCAGGGAAGCCTCATTTCTGAAAGCCAAGTCCTAGATACTTTTGGATATTTGTGTAGCAAAAAAAATAAAGCAGAAGAAAATGAATGCCACTGTCCTTTTTGTTTGTGTCAAAGTTGAAGCGAATTAATTTGATTCAGCTGCAATTTTGGTAACACTTTAGCACAATAAGGTTCCATTTGTTAATGTGAGCTTATGATGAAATATACTTATAAAGCATTTATTAATCTTAGTTGATGTTAATTTAAACATTTAAATAACATTATTAAAATAAGTTGTATTTGTTTGCTGACATGAACAGCTGTATTTTTATTAACTAATGTCAACAAATGTATAAATACTGTAGCAAATGTATTGTTCGTTGTATTGTTGTTAATGCATTAACTAATGTTGAGAAATGGGACTTTATTGTAAAGTGTTACCGCAATTTATAAGAAAATACTTGGCTAACATGACAAATTGTGTTGTGAAAGCACTGGATCTTCTTCAGTATAATCTTCCTTTTGCAGATATAATAAAAATCCTTTAAAATACATGAAAATGTTTTAAAGATGTTTAAGTTATCTAGAATAGACATGCAAACAAAAAAACAGAAAATAAAACAGAAAATCCCAAGAAACTCAATGGATATTTTTGAAAAACAGACATTAAAACATTTAAAACATGCTGGAACAAACTAGCACAGGAACACACCAGGGCTATTATACTCCAGTTAAACCAAGCTAACATCACAAAATAATACTAAATGTTAAAAACACTTCAATTAAATAAAGCATTATATATATATATATATATATATATATATATATATATATATATATATATATATATATATATATATATATATATATATATATATATATATATATATATATATTTCAGCTGGTCGCCAAAGGCATATTTCTAAGGCTTTCTCATTTTTGTTTAACTTACTTAAATAACTAAAAAAAATGAATAAAAGCTAGACATTTAATAAAAATGAATATAAAGGTGAAACTATAAAGGGTAACACTTGTTACATGTACTTAACATAGTAAGAATTATGCATAATTACATGCATAATTAACCCTCAACCAAACCCTAATCCTACCATAACTCTAGTAAGTTGCCTACATGTAGTTACTAAATATTACTCAGTACTTAAATATATAATTACACTGTAACAATGACACCTTAAAATAAAGTGTAACCCTATAAAGATAAAAACCAATTTAACACATTAATGAAAACTCATAGTATAGCAGCGACTCCCGGCGCTCACCTTCTCCTGTGGCTGTGTTAGTCTCCACAGACGGCTGGTCCGGAGCGCTGGACTGAGCTGACAGCTGTCTAACCAGAACACAGACGCCACATGTTTCATCAGTCACTCTGCTGGGCCTGAGGAAAACAGCAAACCTCAAATAAGTCTTCAGTGGGGCGTGACGCTCCTGTCTAATCTGTTTATTCCATCTTTCCATACTGTCCGGCAGTATTTTATCGCAGTGTGACCGCAGGGGTTTGAGCCAAAGCCTTGAAGTGAGCACACTTACTATAGAACATTATCTTCAGAAACAATTACACACATTTCATTTTCTGTAACTCATTTCACAAAAAAAGTTGTTAGAAATTGTAGAACTTTATTTTACAGTCCTGTTTCCCGTGTACATACACACTACGCACTTATTACAGTAATTACAATAAATGGATAATAACTAGGTACTAAACCCTGAACTTAACCTTAACCCCTGTAGTTACCATATTATACAGTACTTTCTTAGGCAAGTATACTGTAAGTACACATACTGTTAAATAAAGAGCAATCTCTTGTATCTAATGTGCCTTTTTTTGAATGTGTTTTATGTCCAAACATACTCGTAGACCCTTTTGAATGTGTAAACCATTCAAAAGTTTGGGTTTCAGTTTATTATTTAAATGAATACTTTTATTCAGCAAGAATGCATTACATTTATTAAAAGTGACAGTAAAGACATTTTGGGCTGGATTTGCTCCAGCACAACCCCTCTTTTGGCATATAAAATACTGTCAGGATTTACTTAAGACATTCACACACATAAAAAATAAAAAAAGTACTGAAAAGGCATGGACAGGGTTATTTTTACGGCTGACCTTGTTGCATATGCATTTGTAGGAGTTTCCCTTTCAGGCAGTGTTTATGGGCGGAGAGTATTTAAATGAACCATGCAAGACGACTTACTAAGGTTTGCACACGTCTCTTTTTCCTGGTGTTTGCGCCATTATTTACCGCTCAAAAATTTCTATTTCAAATAAATGCTGTTCTTTTTCTATTCATCAATAGTTAAAGGCACAATATGTAAGATTTTTTGGATTAAAATATCAAAAAACCACTAGAACAATATATTTTGTTGACTTGTTTTCTTGAATTATCCCAAATGTTTCCAAGAATGTTTAAATCCAGAGAAATAAGCAATTTTTACCAGGACACGGACCGTGTCTGTGCGTCTTCTTTCAATGACATCATACCCTTCACTGTCAGAAAAAAAGGTACATTTCTGTCCCTGGGGCTGTACCCTAAGGTACAAAACCGAAAAGGTACTAATATGTACCTTTAAGGTACTAATTTGCACTCTTAAAGTTCTGATAGGTACCTTTTAAGGTACTAACATGTACCATTTAGGGGTGAGTAAGGTACAAAGATGTACCTTTTCACTTTTGTACCTTAGGGTACCGCCCCAGTGACAGCACTGTACCTTTTTTTCTGACAGTGTTGTTAATCTCAAATTCTGGCTTTCTTCTGTTGAATCCATGGAAACACCAAAAATACTTTAATCAATCAATCAATCAATCAATCAACTTTATTTATATAGCGCTTTTACAATCACGATTGTGTCAAAGCAGCTTCACAGTGTCAAACAGGATAATATTGCGACAAAATTAGATTTGGCTGTACAGTCGTACTGGAGAAAACAGTAATGTTATCAGCTTAGTTTAATTTATCTTATTACACGGCTCTGTGAAATACTTGATTCTGATTGGTCAATCGCGCATTCCAGCGGTACGTTATTTCCAGATAACACCCGCTCATACGGGTACTACGAGTTACTTGACCGGTACTACTTCTATGCTTAACGCTGGCGCCATCTTGTGGCTTAAACAGCCGGTTACAATGGAAGACTTCAAGGCAGGTTTCCTTTATAATGTTTTTAATATAGATATTTTTCTTACACAAACGCATCGATTCGAATCAGAAGGCTCTATTAACCCATCGGAGCCGTGTGGAGCATGTTACTGCTAGGCTACTGCTTGGATTAACGTTAGCCTGGACTTTTTAAATATAACTCCGATTGTATTTGTCTGAAAGAAGAATGTCATAAACACCTATAATGATTTGAGGGTGAGTAAATCATAGACTTGGATTCATTTTTGGGTGAACTAACCCTTTCAGCATTCATTTTCAACATTTAGCAGCAATAGATAAAGGCTTAAAGCAGGTTGGAACTTTTTTTCTTCGCGGAAGCTTTGCGTAAGAACTAATAAAATATTTAATCTCAAGACAATATTTTGTGTCTAATAATTAGAATAGAATAGTAGCCGTGTAATAAGCGGGATAATGTACACCCAGCCGGTTGTTATCGCAGAATAAACCCCTTCAGAGTGATGCAAGACCCCTCCGCTCCGCTTCGTGTCTGAATAAATAGAAAATAAAAGTAAATAAAATTATGCTGACTGAATCAAACTGACGAATAAGGTGTTGGAACAGGGAATCCATGTATGGCCCACAGATGCTGCCTGTCATTGACTTACATAAGCATCACTTCCAGTTCCGTGGACCCATCACGGAATTTTCGGCGATTCCATGAAACTACCACAGATTTTTGAGTTAAGTCCGTGTTCCTTTCACGGAATTCTGTGAGATCAGGTTGTTTATTAGACAGGAGAGCAACTGTTTGGAGACATTCATGGACGGAAAACGAATCATTGTTCTACAGCTCAACACATTTAGTCTTATTGTTTACATCTCGTTTTTATGACGTGTACCATGTTTTACCAGGCCTAATATCGATCTCTTACTGCAGTGTGAACAAGTGTCTCATAGCAGCGGCTGAGTGAACACACAGAGTAGCATTATAACACAACTTTCAACACTCAATAATGTATTTAATGTGATAAAACAGCGCTGTGTTACCCCACAAACACGAGCGGAAGAAGCAGAAGCAGCGACTGCAGCTGAATAAAAGCTCCGCGAAATCCAGACGTCATCAAGCTAAGCCTTTGTTTTGAATAAGTGACAGCTAGTGGCGGAAAATGACATTGCTGCTTTAATCCTGAAACAAATGCTTCACAGTGTCTACAATAGTATTAAGCAGTACAATGGTTTTCAACGCTGATTGGTGAGCAGAAGAGACTTATCTTCTGCTTTATAAAAAAATCTTATCAACCCCAAGCTTTTGAACAGTTGTCTGAACAGGGAACACACACATGGCAGCCTGTCCTCACTGAGCCCAGATGAGACCAGATGTCAGGCTGTATTGTCACAGATTACAGGAAACAGTCAGCAAACACCCGCAGGTGTGCATTCCACACAAAGACAAAACTAGACAAAACTCCTCCTTCATATCAATAAAAACCTGTCTGAGCTTTAAAGATTAGAGACCACCAGTCAGTAGCGTAATGGACTACTTCACCCAAAAACTGAAAACTGTGTCATTATTTACTCACCCTCATGTCACTGAATTTTCACTTCAGTAACCACCACTTCTGTACAGAAGCCAACAATAGCATCATATCAGACCTCATATTACGACCTGTGCGCTGAATATTTCAGGTCTGTGACAAAATGCATGTTAATATACACTAGAAAAAATTTGTTTCAACTTTAAAAAGTATGTGTTCGAGACTTGAGCTGCCTTAAAATTTTAAGTTTAGTCCATTTGAAATGTGAAGTTGTACAACTTAAATATTTGAGTTGACTAAACTTAAAATTAAACTAAACTTTTTTTTATTCAAAAAAATGTTTGTTATTCACTCAAAATCTCCCCTCTGCAAATCCCATTCTGTTCCACATTCAAACAAAGACTAGAACAAGTTGCAATGACATCAGACATAAAGTATGAATTCTACAAAGGATGAGTGAATAATGATATAATTTTCATTTTTGGATGAACTACTCCTTTTAAACTTAAATTTAAGATTTATTTATTTGAATTGCACATAAAAGTTTCATGCATTTGGATTACAGTTTTAACATAAACTAATAATTTGAATGTGATATTTGTCAGTCATACTTGAAACATGAAACAGATTTCTATATTAGTACTGAACTGATTGTGATTTGTGTTTTCATTTCTTTCTATCTCATAAATCGTAACTGAGTATTTTTTTGTTCCACATTAACACCAATTCATACTTTTTTAACTGAATAAAATAAATAGATTCATACTGATTCGAAGCAATTTGAAAATGCAGGATTATTTAAATAAAGTCAAATAGGCAAATTTGCCATGATTGCCGAAATATAACCTGTTTTATTCATAAATGACCAGGCCTTGAAATTTGAGTGTAATACTCCTTTGACCGTGAGATAATTTGTTAATGAACAGGGGTGACATACTGTGTTACGTCCAGGTACGGTCTACAAAAGCTGAGAAGGAAGAGAAGCTAATGGCAGCTGTATATCAAACACCTGGATTGTTAGGCTTAGGGTTAGTCGAGTCTTTAATTTACTGAGGAAAGGACAAAAATTACAGGCCAATGCAAGAAGAATTTATGCAGGACAAACTTGCTAAAGGCTTTCAAACATTCACAGCATGTGAGTCAGCGATGGGTGAATGAACAGGTAGATTTCCAGACGGACAGCAGAGCTTCAGTTCCACCTTCAAATGAGAAAGACTGTAAATATCTCAGATGGGCGTTTTCTTCAGGTCAGAGAAAATGTCAGTGAGGTTTGGAGCAATTTAGAGAAGCGGTAGACGGCGTGACTCATCTGCTGACCTATATACAAAGTTCAAGCTAAACTACATTTGACCAAAACTCAAATATCACCTTTCTCTCTTATTAAGGACACATAGAAAAAGAAACTACATTTGACATGATGCAAAACCAATACTATAGAGTGACAAACACGTCATAGTTCAAATCACTGTGTGCACTAGTAAAATAAAAAATGATTCAAAAAATGATCACAAAACAAAACAAAAGAAGTATCAACTTTCTCTCAGATTTGATAAAGGGAAATAAATGGTAAATGGACTGCATTTACATATAAAAAGACCAGATAGGACTAGATAGATTTGACTACATTTGGCATTTTCAGAAGAAAAACTAAAAGGGTGATGTTTGCTCAAATCAATATAGGCTTTAGTAAAAGTCATGCTTCAGGAATGATCAAAACCATAAAACAGCTGATCCTTTACCTTTCTCAAATATTTCTGATAAAGGACAAATAAAAAAGATTTTCTATTGTAAAATTTGAAGCTAGGGTGTCGTGTTTGTTCAGATCACTTTGCAGACTACTAAAAATGATGCTTAAAAATAATCAAAACCTTGTGGACATTATTTTCTTTTAAAAATGTTACTAGGGATATCACTAGCTTAAAGCCGCACTTGGCTACTTTTGCTCTCGGGGTCCCCCTACAGTTGGGAAAAAATAATGTCCTCAACTACTGTCGTAAGCTCTGTAATCCTACAACAGGGGTTTGCCATCGCTCATGCATTTGTTGACATGACAACCCTAATAGCCCTGAACTAGTGATGCGCGGGTCGTCTCATAACCCGCGGACCCCGTATGTCTATTTAATGGTCGCGGGTGCGCGGCGGGTTGTAAAAATATATACAGTGGTGCGGTACGGGCCCAATAACTTCATAAAAGCGGCCCGCGGGTCGGTGCAGCACTAACAGTTCCCCTGAACACTGCAGGAGGAGTTCTTCTGGCGTCGCATGTGAAATGTCTTCATCCCAGGTAACGTTACAGTCAGTGGCATATGTTTCAGCATGTCATATGAATAAAATTTCATGGGTTTTATTTTTTTCAAACGCCAAATAATCACGATGCTCACGTTTACAAGCCAGCGTCATTATAGTAGTCTATTGGTTACCGTTTTACAGAATCTATATGATACTTCAGTTCAATGTTTGAGTGGTAGCTCACCATAACAAGCAGGACAGCATCGGTCGGCCACGCCTCCTTCAGCTCACACCGACGAGCAAACGCTGGTCACATGTTGATCCTCGTCCTGCCTTTAATCCCATCACTTTCTCGTTTCCTCTTATTGCTTTCCTCCAACAAAACCTTTTCTTTCTTATTTGTCTCTGCTGCTTCGGACATGACTATATTATCCGACGAACAAAGTTGGGCTCGCACGTCCGAATTTAAGGAAGTGTGTGTGTTGGTGGAAGTGACGTATATGCCGTAAAGCAGTCGAATTTTGTTGTTCTTTTTTTTTCTCGGGTTACTACCCGAAACCCGAAGTTTAAAAGTACGATTAAAAACGATACAGACCCCATCAGGCTATGGCAGACGTGTCATTCAACCTATTGTAAGTCGATTTATCATCACAAGAGTCTTAAAAAATATATTATGAAGGTTGAAAAGTTACCTAGTGCTGCTTTAAGGGACTTTTTTATTGGTTCTTGATAGACGTGTTTGACCATTGCACTCGCACCTCAAGTGTTTTGCAGTGTCTCATGCATGACATGCCTTTCTAAAAGTGTTGAAATGACAGAAATTACAGTATTAAATAAAACGATTTGCTCAGTTATCATTGTGTCAAAAAAACAGAAATAAAATGATCAGTTCTGCATATTGGTTACTGGGTACTGGTATTAGTTACAAAAAATCTAATTTCCTTTTAACTGCTTGCAAAAATGAGTTGTGTGTGAATAGGTCCAAGGACTGTCACCTGACTTTGTTTCAGATTGAAATATTCAAAAGCATGAAAGGAATTATATTTCCACTTGTGTAAGTTGGGAGATAATTGAAGAGCTTTTCAGGAAACCAGCCCCTTGTCGTTTCCAGTAAAGCCTCAGAAATGAGCGAGAGGCCTGAGACACAACACACTCCCTTGAGTTCATCCTGTATCGCAACATAAAGGCAAGAGGAGTAAATGGACACCCGTAGGGAGGGATGCGTAGGGAAGATTGAGCACGTGGGCGAGGTACTTCCTGTTTTCATTTGGGTTAATTATACTCCTCTCCAGAGGATGGTTCATATCTCAAGAGAAGTTCTTCAGGACTGAGGCACGAGCAGCACTGCTAATGCAACCAAACATACACAAAATAATCAGAGACACAAACCTCCCTCTTATAAATGATAATCCACATGCTTTTGAACTGATGGAATATATGCATTGAATGCAATGAAGAAGAAAAAACATCTGCCAAATGCAAAAATGTAAAAGTTATGATGATTGTAGTGTAAGTGATGTCAAACGGACAACCGCCATCAAGTCTGCATTTACTTAATCAAAAATACAGTAAAAACTGTAATATTATTACCATTTAAAATAACTGTTTTCCATGTAAATACTAGTTTATTTATTTCTGTGATGCAAAGCTGAATTTTCAGCATCATTATTCCAGTCTTCGGTGTCATCCTTCAGACACCATTTTAATATGCTGATTTGCTGCAACCAAACAAAACTTTACAAACGTGATAATCAAAAATTAGGGGTACAATGTCACATAATGTCTGTCCGTACGTAAACTCAATCATTTGTACAGTTATCTCTGTAATGGCTCTTTCCTGTTTGGTAAAGTGTTTGGATGCCTAAGCTGTAGAGTTTGGTCTTTTTGTGCAAAGATGCCAAAAATACCCTTGATACGTCAACAACCTCTGAGGGTTTACAATTAAGAGAGAGTCAGTTTTAACAGGCTTAAAGGTGAAGTGTGTCATTTCTTTTTCATGTTAAAATACTTTGTTGTGTGCCAGTTTTATAAGCAGAAACTATAAGTATATTTTTTGTTGGTTTAGACTGCAAAATGAATAAAGAGGTGGTTGATTATGATTTCACTCTTTTTGCTTTAGCATCCAGCAAAATAAATAACAAGTAAGTGACATTAGATTGACACTGTCCAACAGTCTAAATTACATTAGACGCTGCTCTCGTATGCAGTCAGACTGGACATTTATGAAACATTCAAGGCTTTTCGGTGAGTCACACACGTTTGCGCTGGTGTCATATTCTCTCTGCTTGATCGTTAAAGGGATACTTCACCTCTTTTTCATATTAAACTATGTTCTTCCCTTAATTAAGATGAGTGGATGCATCCCTCTCTCGTCTGAGTGCGTGCAGTTCATCTCTCTGACGTGCGGTGATGATCTGATAGCATTTAGCTTAGCCCACTAAGCCCAGTTCATTCACTATGGTACCAAACAGAGATCAAGTTAGAAGCGACCAAACACCTCCACGTTTCCCATATTTAAATACAGTTACACGAATAGTTAAACAACCTAGTATGGTGACATAAAATAAAAAGTGGCACTTTTCTAAGCGGATTAAAAAGGAGAACTATAATGTATGGCGGAATAGCACTTTTTGGTACCATAGTGAATGAACTGGGCTTAGTGTGCTAAGCTAAATGCTATCAGATCGTCACCGCGCGTCAGAGAGATTAAGTTCAAGCACTCAACTCGTCTTAGTTAAGGGAAAAACATAGTTTAATATGAAAAAGCTGTGAAGTATCCCTTTAATATTTATATCATGTGATCTGAGAATAGTACGTCAAAAATGTGTTTCTGCTGAGTAGTGCACCATATTTTCCACTAGCCAGACTAATAAACAAACACAGACCGGAAGTTAACTTCGGTTCAGGCGCGTAACCGTGGCAACGGATATGCGTCCGTTGAAACTCTCTATAGTAGGGAAGCATTTTATTTCGGATGCAGCCATAGACTTTGGGACAGGACTATCAGATTGTCTGATCAATGATGGGAAACCTGTTTGAAAACAGTCACTAAGTCGAGGCACAAATCCGTGGCTGTGTCCAAAACCTGAAAAATGCAGTTTGGTGGATTCAGTCCCTAGAAAATATGTATTATAAGTTACCTCTAAAGCTCTAAGATCTTATGATAAATATTATCTTTATCATTGTGGCGAGGTGAACGAGCGAGAGACATGGGAGGAGCGAGTGAGACCGGGGACGGGATTGCGAAAGAGTGTCACCTGCGAGTCACACCAGTCTCGAGTCCTCTCACGAGAGAGATCGGAGTCATATAAGGACGAGCGACACCAGTCAAGGACGAGAGAGGACCAGGCCTGGACTTTACGTTGAGTTTTGTTTATGTTTTGTTATGTGTGTGTGGGCAGTCGCCCGTACGGGGCTGCCCGCGGTTGACTTTCGTTTCATTTATTTAATTAAAGTTGTTGAACGTACACGCCTCCTTCCTTCCCATCTACGAACGTTATTACAATCATCATCTTTGGAAGACTGTCTGAAACTGGTTTCACCTCCATTTAAATACATGCCAGTGAATTCACAAATAAACTGAATGGGAAAGCAGACTGTGAAAACCTCTAGTGGTGACCAAGAATATTTAATATAAAAGTTAATGAGGGGCATTAGATATTATCTAATGACTCAGCAATGCTTTCTAAGCTTTTTCACACAAAAAAACAGCCGAATCTACAAACACACCGGCACCAAAAACTAGCACTCAAGTGGAAAATTCTACCTCAAATTGCACACAAAAACTTGCGTAGGGTTAGTCTGATGTTTACATGCATATTCCCCCATTCTAAGCCTGAGGCCTTGCCCTGGGTCATTTACATGACACCTTTTCTAGCTACTAAAAACTGAAAACTTTTGAATGTGTTTTTGGTCGTTCATTTACACGACAATGATGTTTTGGGGGCCTGAAAACGCAAAATATTGAAAACAGCTTTCGAAGTGCACGTTTTTTGAAAACAATACCGTTATCATCTCCATACAAAACACAAATCTGTGTGTGTCGTCATGCACATGCATATCGTGTTTAGTCGGTGCGTAGTTTCTTTACAAAGTGACATCGCCATCTACTGGCCTGGCAGCAGAAAGTCTTTTCCATGGATCCGTCTAAACAAGGATCGTTTTGACAATGTTGTCATCTGTACATAAAAAAGCAAAGGAAAAACTTTTGTTTTAGTACATCACTGTTGTGTAAATGTACTAAAAAGTTTTCGTTTTTCCTCTATGTTTTGGCTTTCCATCCAAACTGAGACGGCATTTTTGTCCAGTGAAAACTGAGCTTTCTGAAAATACGCTCTTAAAGTAGATACATTTGAAAACGCTGCTTTTGCGTTGTAGTGTGGACTGTAAAAACCCTGAAGGTATTTGATATCGATGACGCATGTTTAGTCATGTGATGACTGATTTTAAAACCGGTATTGTGCCTATTATGTGCTGTTCAGTTTCACACGTTGCTAAAGATTTGTTTCTTTGTGCACTCTTCATATCGCAGTCCTGCAATTGAAAGATGACAGAAAATTGACTCCTCCGGCAAAACGTGGGCAGCTGCGTTTTAGACCAAACATATAACAGTGACTGAGTGCAACCAGAACTTTTTTACTTTTTTTTTTTGTTGTTGAACATTTTGTATTGAAAATGCCTTTTTCAAATGTATCTGGATTAATGTCGACGTATAGCCTGAAGCGCATTAGTATTCTAGTTGCACTGTATAAGAGCAAGAGGAGGTGGGTGAAGAAAAGCAGCCCATCATCGTGTGTCAGCGCCTGCATGGGACGCCAATCCACTTCTAACTGAACATTGCTAAGCAACTGCTTGAAGAAACAGAGAATTTGTACTGTGTTTGGGTGAAAAAAGTTGCAAAGAGGTTCTTGAAACTCATGAAAGCTTATTTCATGCATTGCTTTTTATCAGCTGCATGTCCAAATTGGTCACTTAGCAAAGTTTCTTACTGCTTTCAGATGTTGGTTTGGAAGTAAAAATACATGCAGAACACAATAAATAAGCAAATAAATGAAGCAGCTTCAGCAGAGAGGAAGAGTATCAGTGAATACTGAATTTGCAAAGCGTTACGTCAATGTGAACAGCTATCAAATGCTGAAGCTGTCTGTAATGTGTCGCTGCAAACGAAGAGCGTAACTAAGAAGACCACACACACATAAGATGTAATCTACATTAACACAGCAATAAAATTCCCCCACATCAATGATCACTAAAAGGGTTATAACAATGATGTGAAATGCAACATGAATAGCTGATCTACAACATCTGCATTTAATGCGCTGTGAGATATGCAGCCATCAATCACTCACTTAACAAGCACTTATAACACATGGCAGCAGTTATCCCTCGCTGAACGACACACCAGGAACTGGACAGAAGTCAGCATAACTTGCATTACAACTCTTGATACACTTTAAGTACCAATAATGAACCAATATACTGATTAATCTGCCAACATTTGCCCTTTTTTAAATAACACTGACAAACATGGTGGTTTAAGTACCAAAATCGATCAGTATCAACTTCAACCAAAATGCAAAATTGTGTAGAAAATGTGTCAAATCCATGCATCTCCAAATATAAGCATTGCCTATTAATAGTTGATATGGCCATTCAAAGTCATCCAATAATAACTGATAATTGTGTCAAAAATTAAACACTGCAGTCAGACAAATCTAGGCAAAACAGGTCACATGACAAGAACCAGAACCCATCAGGCTAAGCATAAGCAAACAGGGACAAATGCCACTTTTATGCGCAAATGTCCTTTCCTTTGACTCTCTTCTGTGGTTTTATTCATCCTACATACTCCTGACGCTCCTCAAATACACCGGTCAAGATGCAGAGCGAGGGAAAATCGTACCTGATTCAATTAGACTCAAATTAGTGGCGAAAGAAAAAGTTGCCCTGTTTTGTTTGGAAGTCCCGCTTCAAAATTAGTGAACCGTTTTCCCTGTGGATTCAACTCAAGAGGCTTGGAGCTTAATCAAGTGGAAATTGGGGATAGACAGTGGGGGTAGAAGGGCAGAATGAGGCAATTGTTCAACTCGCTCTTTGATGTCAATGCAATGAGCCCCAACAAAAATACACAGGCGCAACCAAGCTGCTGCTCACAAGTTGAGAAAAATTCAACATAAACGAATCACGTGCATGACCGCTTGTGTGATTAAAAGGATAATGCGGGCTATATGTACAAACAAATCCCAAACATCACGCCTCGGTCGCCGTCCAGCAGTGCATCAGCACTGTAAATGGATTCTCCTCTCTTCAGACAGGCCATTATGAGGCAGATGTATGTATTGTTATATCTAATCTGTTCTTTTTCTACGTAATTCTCCCTTCAGCATCTCAGAAAGAACGCAGACAAACTCCCAGCGCCTCTATTGTGTTGCAGATCTTTTCTCATGCATGAGTCAGGGCTGCAGATAATCACATTTTCCTAAGAAAGGCTTAGTCGTGCAAAGTAGCACAAGTGTCTCTATAAGAGCAACGAGATGCATTAACAGGACCTGCAGCGTAACATCTTCAGCAAGAGTGCTCTGGGAACGAGTGTAGTCGATATCACTGATGCGGATGTCTAGAGAGAGCAGGTGGTCATTCCAATAGATACAGAAATACAGTCCTGGTCAAAAGTTTGGAAACATTACTATTTTTTTATGTTTTTGAAAGACGTCTTTTATGCTGTATTCGTTCGATCAAAAATACAGTAATATTATTACAATTTAAAATCATGGGTTTCTATTTTGATATACTTTAAAATGTAATTTATTCTTGTGATCAAAGCTGAGTTTTCAGCATCATTCCTCCAGTCTTCAGTGTCACATGATCCTTCAGAAATCATTCTAATATGAGGATTTATTATTTATGTTGGAAACAGTTAAACTGCTTAATAATTTTTACAACCTGTGATACTTTTTGTCTGGATTCTTTGATGAGTTAAGAAAAAAGTTAAAACGAAGTTAAAAATAACAGATTTATATTGTTAGAAAAGATTTCTAATTTGAACAAATGCTGTTCTTTTTTTATTTTATTCATAAAAGAATCCTGAAAAAGTTATCACAGGATCCAAAAACATATAAGCAACTTAACTGTTTCCAACATTGATAATAAATCCTCATATCAGAATGATTTCTGAAGGATCATATGACACTGAAGACTGGAGGAATGATGCTGAAAATTCAGCTTTGATCACAGGAATACATTTACATGTTTTAAAGTATATTAAAATAGAAAAAACATTATTTTAAATTGTAATAATATTTCGCCAAATAACTGTTTTTTCTGTAATTTTCATTAAAAAGCAGTTTTTGACATGACACTGTATATGTAGCATAAAACATCCACACAAAACTTTAGCAACAAAGGGAAGAAAAAAAACGTCCACCATGCAGCAAGGTTTTGGGACTGACCTCAGGCATCTCTCCAATCAGGCATTTCAAGATATCATCAGATTAATCAGCCTGAACAATATATAACCATAAAATATAACCATGTCAGTTCAAATCAAGCTCTTTCCCAAAATGCATGTGTATGTTATGGTACAACAAAGAAAGTTGCCCTGCTAAAATAATCCTTCAAACCAGCATTAGATGATTTGGCTGGTCCTTAGGTTTCAGCAAACCATCTTTTTATTATTATTATTTATTTATGATGTTGCATGCTTTATTGTCACCTCAGGCCCTCGTTGCACAGTCCATGTTGAGTTATCCAGAGGCAGAATGTAAGATATCTCTTACCTTCTCCATGTGGCGTGCAAGTGCAGAGCAGAGATGCGTCGCGTCGCGTCAGTTCCGCGCGTCTCCGTCGCGCTGCGCGTCTGAGCGCCGATGCAGGAATGCGGGTGACCGTGTGAAAGTGGCAACGCTTAACTGGCATTATTTTCTAACTTCCACCCACTCCGAATGGAAGCAGCCAGTTGTCAATGGCAGAGGAGGTTCTCTCGTACAGCACAAAGTAGGTACATTTGCATTTCTCCGACCCTCCCCTCGCTTTTCACGGGTGGCATTGTGTGGCTCGGTTGGGGTCCTTATTTGGCCCCCGATTAAATCCTCACTGGCCTGCGCTCAAAAAACGACTTATCACCAGTTATAGTCTGACACATCGCGTTAAGACCATATATATATATACATGCTCTTCTGAAATGTGCTGAATGAGTTTACAAAAAAGCTTTAGATGCTGTTACAAAAACGTTTTGGCGCAACAAGTGTCAAAGGAAAAAGGAAAAGACACTTGAGGCCCCATTTTGAGTTCCTCAGACTTGTCAGAGATCCTCAGATATCTTGTTGTATACTGACATCACATAACTTCATTATATATCTTTAGCTGCGGACAGTAGTGAAGTGTTTTTGTAACTTTCTACTCAATTTATTTATTTATTTTTTACTTTCTACTAAAAAAAAGTGTATGTTATCAGTGTTTTTCTTTGGAAAACTTTTACTTCACAACATTCCAAAGCTTAAAGTTTTACTTTTTACCGTACTACGTTTCTTAAATAAAACTTTTTTTTTAACCTTGAATACCTAAATTAATTACATTACAACTTTAAATTACTTTTACTTGGGTAAAAGTAAGAAAATACTACATGTTTAATGTAGCTAATTAAGTATTAAATGATATTCAATATGAAATGTAGTGCAGAAAAAAGAACAATGTTGTGAAGTCAAAGTTTTCCAAAGAGGAATACTGATGAAGTACATATAATTGAAAAATGTACTTGAGGAGAAAGTAAAAATACTCATCTCAAGCCTTTGCTTTATGACACTGACGACAGGCTTTACAGGTCTTCAGAAATGTAAGGGTTCTTCAGAGAAAGGAAGGTTTCCAGAAAATCCATGGAATTTCACACAACTCAGTATTAAACTCTGTAATTATACCCTTTATGCCATTTATAGATATATTTCTAAGGAAATCTATTTCTAAAAGGACAATGTTTTATGATGAGGTCATTAAACTGCGTGCATAATAAATAGGCCTATAGAGGAATTAGTCAAATGTTAATTTAGTTTTAGATAATATAGAAGTGTAGAATGTCAGCAAATCAGTTTAATAATTCATGTTTTATGCTATAGGCATACAAATCGGTTATTCCGATTACATTAAAATAATGCAGAATAATAATAGATTATATAAACTAAAGATGATTAAAAAATATCCAAATGAAGTTGATGTCCTAATTTTTAACTAAAAACATATTTTTCATATATATATATATATAATATTCACAATAAATAAAGCACAATAAGAAAAAAGGTCATTCAACTCTATGCATAAGAAATATAGACGAGATAGCAATATGTTCTTAAATAGTTTTAGATAAAACAGAAATATAGCATTTGACATGCTGCATAAAACACTTTGTTTAAAAATAAAATAATAATATAATATAAAAAGGAAAAAAAATGTTTTGTATATTTGTATGTTAGAAAAATATCTTACAAATATAATACAAACAATAAAATAATCATAAATCCCAATGCAAAAGGTTCCAATCTAGAGCTAATGTACCTATCTCGCCGCAGGGTGGCGCTGGAGCCCGCAGAATGTACAAGCACAGCATTCAAACCGATTCAAACCCAATTATGATTATCGCTCATTTATGTTCGATTCCCACGGAATAAATGACCAAATCATGTGTGTTGCTGATGAGAGCTGTGCTATTGCTTTACAAAGTATCCAGACCTGCTATTTTTTAACCAGTGCAAAATAAATAAATAAAAAACACAGACTTACATCGAAGGAGAGACTCGACCAAAATGTTATAGAAGCTTGAGGATGGATTTAGCAGCGTCCTGGAATTTAACCACCTGCAACTTCTTCATGCTAACGAGTGGGTTAACATGGATTAATTTACTACGTATATTTTCTTATTACAAAATCTAATCTGACAGAAATCCCTGAAATGTATAGGCAGGGCCGGTGCTAGCCATTTGGGTGCCCTAAGCACAAATGCTTGGCGGTGCCCCCCCCCCCCCCCCCACACACACAACACCCCACCACCCAACCCACCCTACCCTATCCTCCCCTCCCCAAACAAACACCCACCCACCAAAGAAATAACTACCATTCAGAATTTCTTATTTAGGTTCTCTTTACTTCCAAAATAACTGCTGCAAATGAATAATTGAAACTGAACAATGTAAACACAGAAAGTTAAAAGTGCAAAAAAAAGTTTTGTGTAAATAGAATAAGTCTATGAATTTTATAAAGTATGAATTTTAAAGTGCACGTTTTAAACTGCTAATAACCATGCATAACTGCAAAGTAGAAATTACTCAACAGAGGGACTACATCTCTATAAAGAGTCCATTCTGCTATTCTATAGAACTATATTAAACATTTTCACTACCATCAGTTGTCAGAGGCCCTACAGAGGCACACGTCTACATTTCCTAGCTGCAAAATCAGCTATCAGGTCATCATATGACAGTTTCTGAGCCACGTCCAAATTGATAACCACAAGACAAAATATTCAGGGATTCTACTGAAAACCAGAGGGAGTCTGGCACAGAGATTCACCTTTTTCTCGGCTAATTTGGTCTAGGCCTATGTTTTGAAGTACTTAAATTGTCTGGTTGTAATTGGTTGCAATCACTATGGCAGATCCAGTTAGAATGCAATAAGGACTCTGATGTTTCTTCTGTAACATTTATTCTCCACCATAAGTCGGGGCAAGTTTGTGGTTCTGAAAATATACATACAAATTGGTAAATAACAATATACAAAAGGATGCCAATAGCAGTACACATAAATGATGTGTAATTATGATAACAATGGACAAATAACAGTACAAAGTACTAAACTGTTACACAAGAAATGAAATCCGCACTTACTAGCCTATAAATTGTCATGTAGGCTTATTTTATCATCATGTAAGAATCCTGTTCTGAGCGGGGCTCGAACTCCCGGCCGTAACGTCATTAGCGCCATTCCGGCTGCCTTTATGTAAACAACACAACGGTGCATTTATATGGCGTTATATATGTGCCTCAATCCTGAGCGCGTAATTGTAAGTTTACGGCATACACATTTAGCTCGCGAATGTACAACAAAGAATATAGCACTCATGGTAAATATATGTAAACATGTCTTATAATAATTATAGTACAGAGGAATACTCGTTCTCCATCAGAATTGTCTATGCATGATTGCGATAGATAAGGATCTATGCTACTAATACTTTCAGTTCGCGGTAAACTATGATTTTAAACAATCATAGTACATTATTATGTACACATGACAGTCCTTCATAACAGCCTATATTACTTTTGTATTGCATTTGTATATTAACATGCTTTTAGAAATATTTTATGTGTTATTTATACTAGTAGGCTAGCCTATTGTGATGATTTTTCCACGACCCAGATTTTTTGGTGCCCCCCCAAGCACTTGGTGCCCTACGCGCAGTGCGTGATGTGCGTGTGCGGAGCGCCGGCCCTGTGTATAGGCGTTTTTAACGAATCTTTTGCGAATCGTTTCTGGTATCAAATCAAACCGCGTCGGAGTCACGTGATTGATTTTAGTTAACGAAGCTTTGTTACGTCAACTGTTTCGAAAGATTCACCGTTATGATCTTGGATCAGTTTTACATTTATAGACATTTTAATGACACATTTGTACAATAAAAAAGAAATAGGGAATTATTAGCCTCGTTCTTGTTGGCCTGATTAACCAATAAAACAAATTCCAAATACAGTAACAGCAATTCCAAATCTGAAAAATTATATATATATATATATATATATATATATATATATATATATATATATATATATATATATATATATATATATATATGTTTGTGTGTGTGTGTACCCCCCCCCCCTAATTTATGTATAATTGTATTTTTTCACATAATTTTTTTCATTTATTTATGAATATATGTATTTATGTATTTCCACATTTATTTATTTCTAGTTATTTATTTTCACATGTATTTATTTGTATATTTCTTTGTCTGTATGCTAATGATGTGCATGATGTGTGGGTCGTGTTTTACCTCAGACATAGCAATAAAAAATGTATATGAAAATAAGTAAAAGTGGAAATAAATAAATGTAGAAATAATTATAAAAAAATAAATATGGAAAACATACAGCTATACATAAATAAGGAAATACAAATATAATTTTTGTATTTATAATTTAGTCAGCTTTAAAACTTTGTCCATTTGCGTATACTGACATCCGGTTGGCTGATGTCTTTGATGGGCGTGGTCAATGAGAGAGAGGCGTGGCTAAAGTCTGTGAGAAAGTTTCGCTCATGTTTATCAAGTATTCTTTTGGTTGCGACATCACTGTCGTAATTAGCCCGAGTAATGAGTAATTCTATTTATTTAGTTTATACAACAAATGAAAGGCAGATGACAAATGCGGTAGATGTATTTTATTAAAATATATATATAAAAAAACAAATGCATATGTATAAACCATGATAAATATGCATATGCTGTGTATAATCATACAGTAAAATGTTTATATTCATATAGTTTTTATTTTTAAACAAAGGATATTTTAGCATTCAAACTGGCAGTGGTGATATTTCCTCTGGTAAGAGGCAGACGTTCAGTCCATGGCAACTCCCAAAGGAGGAATAGCCTTTTTTTTCTTTTTTTTAGAAAAGCTACAGAGCAGCACCATTCACCTGAGATCCATGTTTAGGAGAAAATACTTGAAGAGACACACAAAACCACATCTGAGT
Organism: Pseudorasbora parva; assembly: GCF_024679245.1. Classification (NCBI taxonomy): domain Eukaryota; kingdom Metazoa; phylum Chordata; class Actinopteri; order Cypriniformes; family Gobionidae; genus Pseudorasbora; species Pseudorasbora parva. The sequence continues at coordinate 6,384,016 of NC_090178.1, read as the reverse complement.
GAGTGACAGACAACAAATCTGTGGCCAAGCAGAGCATCATGAATAAATTTTATGATCATTTTAAATATATGGAGTCATTCCTTCTATGCAGTACATTCATGTCCCCATCATATATGTGGTAATATACTGGATACAATCTTAAATACGGAAATCATATTAGTTCATTTCATTACAATTAACTGAACATAGGGGTGAATATTTAGAGATCCAAGGAAAATGAATATTTATTCAAACCAAATTCATTTAATGAATTTAATTGTTCCCTGGGTCTCTAACTGAAGTGTGAAAATAAAACATGTTTTATTAGGTATATATTATATATGGGAAAACATTTTTATCTATGTTTTATACTGATAATAGGTCCTCAATATTATTTTGCATCCTGATAGTCTTCTGTAAAAAATCTTTTTTTAAAACAAAACTATTAGTTGGTTTTTGTCTCTAGATCATTCCATCCCCCACTTGATGAAATGACACAAATCCATATAACAAACATTATCAAAACATTAAGAAAAATGAAATTTGTCCTCATGTAAACAGTCAACAATGACTAAATGTAGCTCTATTTCCATGTTCTATTACTACGTGTAAATGATCCTGTTATAGTGTTAATAAACGTAATAAGTGCCTGAGTTTGACCATTTACCGGTATATTGACATATACCGTCCTGGGGTAATCGGCAGAGTTATGTAATCGGATTACTTTTTTTCAAGAAACTAGTAAAAAAAAACGCATTACTGATACTTTTTAAAGTTACTTTGTAATGCACCTTAGCTTGTGCTTTGTTTTAGGTATTCCACAAAATGAATAAAAACTGTGAAATGCAAACTTAGAATATTATGCAAACCTGCAATAATTAAATGTTAAATTACACAAATATACTTTGTGTATTAATTTCAGTTTATAAGCCAATGTCTTTGTTGCTGACCTTCGATGATCCAATTCAACCATCCGATTCAGCAAAAATGACTTTAGATTAACCACATTTGTGTTTACGTTTGTTTGTTTGTTGTTTTTGTTCTTCCTGCAAACACTGATGATGTGTTTTGTGGGCGGAGCCTACCTGGTGGCAGAAAACGTCTCCCTCTATGGAACAACAAAAAGGTTTATATCTCCCAATTTTGACTTTTTTTCTCGCATTTACAATTCTAAGAAGAAATATCAGAATTGCAAGATATAAACTCGATATTCTGACTTTTTCCCCCACAGAATTGTGATATAAATTCGAAATTACAAGAAAAAATCTGAATTGTGAGATAGGCCTAAAATTTTTATGTTTAAGTGTTACCTATATAAAAAAAGTAGAAGTTTTAATATTATTTCATGGTGTAACTGTAAAGCTATTATGTCCCTATGAACTGCATATGTGAATATTATGTAGATCTATTGTTTACATCAAATCGTTTTGACCCCAAAAGTATAATATTTTTAAAAAATTTAATTTTAATTTTAATATTTTTTTTAAATTTAGTGTTAATTAATTTGTTGCATTTATATAGTTCTTTTCTGTGTACTCAAAGCTCTTTACATATATAGAAGAGGGGAATCTTCTCAACCTCCACCAATTTGCAGCATCCACCTGGATGATGCGACGGCAGCCATTTTGCGCCAGAACGCTCACCACACACCAGCTGATTGGTGGAGAGGAGAGTGATGAAGCCAATCAGAATATAGTTATTATATGGTAGTAAGTGTTCATCAGAGTGGTCCAAGACACTAGGACTTTTGTCGCACTTGAACCACAAATAAAACACACACAAAAAAAACTGGATTCGAGCAGTTTTGTGGTTGAAACCTTCCCTTGTGGGTCAACGAATTAATGTAATGTGAGAAATGCTATAATACACATAAAAACTAAAAATGCTAAAACTTTACCCAAAAATGATTAATTATTAACTGAATGCTACTGAAGAGAACTGACTTTAGCCGCCAGCGGAACAGCTCATTTACTCCATATAGAGCTATATGGCCATCTAGTGGGAAGAGTCATGTTATTTCAAATGTTTTTCTCCACAACAGGTCAGTAAATACACCCAATGTAAGATATTTTGAGCTGAATTAAAAGGTTTATGCATAAAATTGTGAGTTATTTTTAATTTAGGCTGAAAGAATATAAAGAATGTGCTTAAATTATTATTTATTTATTTATTATTTGATAAAATCTAATAATTTAAAGGTAAATCAAATAAAACCAAAAAATCTCCCAAAAATGTGGATTACATTTTTGTATCAAAATAAAATGACAAACTTTCTGGACAAAAAAAAAAGGAAGTAATTTTAGGGCTTCGGGTCATTTTGACTCATGAGGGAAGGATTTGTTACAAATTGCGAGAAAAGGATGAGCCCTAATAGTGGACTACTCAGTCCAGTCTGCATTTAGCTTTGTACAGATCGTCGTCGACCGAGTTGTCATCTTTTTTGCATTACATTTCTCACACCCAAAGGCGCAACAAGATTTTTTTTTCTCTTATTCCGTGGATTTTGCCCTTTTCCTTCAATTGTCATAACTGTTTTTCTGCCACCACAATGCACACGCAGCTGCAAATGACATAACTGTGACGTCTGCTCTATTCTTCTGAAATACAGAATGGCAGCACAGCTGAAAGGTTTGTGTGAGCGGCGCCCTCTACTGTACAGGCGTGAATTTGTATTCCCTTCAGCCTGAGGTTTATTCATTTCACTTTTAGGGCCCTATTTTAACGATCTGAAACGCAAGTGTCAAAGCGCGAAGCGCAAGTAACTTTGTGGGCGGGTCTCGGCACTGTTGCTAATTTCCCGGTGGGATAAATGGCTCTTGCGCAAATTTAAAATGGGTTGGTCTGAAGTAGCTTCATTATTCATAGGTGTGGTTTGGGCGTAACGTGAATAAACCAATCAGAGCGTCATCCAACATTCCCTTTAAAAGCAGGTGAGCAAGTTCCATTATGGATTGCTATTATTATGGCGTATTTACCAGGCGCACGCCAGGTGCGGTTCACAGTCGAGGAGACTGATGTTCTTGTGAGACTGAGAGCAGTGAAAGACAGAGAAGTTGTGTTGTATGGGGATGGGAGAAATCCACCCAAAACCCATCTATGTCTTGCCACTATTGGGCAAACAGGTCTGATCCTTAATTACTACAATTAGCCTGAATAATTTGTAAGCTAGATTTATGCCTATTTTTTCACATCTTCGTGGCACACCACAATGATTTCCGTCATCTCATATGTTAATATTTTTTTAGTGTAACAATTTATGATTTGCAAAAATAACTGTTGCATCTGTGTAGATTACATGAGCAAAGTGTATGCGCGTTGTGCACGCTATACATTATGGTCAAGCATGCGCCCTTAAAATAGCATAATGAACAACTGACCTAAAATTAGGTTCTAAAATTAGGCCTGTTCACTGACCTAAAACTAGGTTTTTTGGTCAGTGGCGCAATTGTTTAATGGAACAGCAAAATAGCACCAGGGATTGTTTGCGCCGGAACACGCCTCCTTTTTTAAGCTGAACCGCCCAGGGAGCGCAAGTTCATTCACTAGTTTAGTGACGTGCTTCTGTGGAGAGAAAAGTGTGCTTTGCGCGGGTGCAAAATAGGAATGACACATGCGTTGGTGTACAAAGTCAATTGCGCTGGGTGCAAGATAGAGCCCATTGTGTGAAAGGACCTTTACATTTGCCAAAAATAGAGATGTTTTGTAATTAAAAATCAAACAAGCAAGCCCAGGCAAGGAGAGAAAAAGTAATGCTAAATTTAACTCAATACTTTCCATAAAAAGTAACTTAGTGCGCAATTAGTTACTTTTTAGGGGAGTAACACGCTACTTTTAAACATAACTTTCCCCAACACTGGATATATGCTTTTACATAAAAATACTTTCTGAACATCCGTACTGCAGAACAGGAATGACCCTTACAAACCTGACAGGCACGGCCTTCTGCTTTGTTTGCCTGAAAGCTCTATTTCATGATCAATGACTCCAATGAGCTAAAATCCACAGCTTTATGAAAGCAGAGTTTCCGCTGAACATCCCGTCACAGGGTGAAGTCATGTCTGATGGTAGTGGTGGTAGTGGTGATGATGATGATGTTCGTGATGATGATGGTGTTCATGTCGCTGGACCACAGGAAGCACAAAGCCGGCGGTCTGCTCGCGGTCCGGCGCTGGCGAGGGTTGTTTTGAAGGCGACAGGGCCTGTTCTCTGGCTTTGGCTCTCACCCTCTTGCTGTGACTGTGCTGGAGAGGGTGTTGGTGACCCGACGGGGCTTGCGGCTGGTTCTGCTGGGGTAGATGGTACACATCCTGACCCCCTGTGACATGCATGCCCTGCATGGAGGGATTGTAGCCGTGGCACTTGCTGATTTTGGCCGCAGCCTGGCCGCCACCTGCTCCTTTGGATGTCCCTTTGGGGGATCGGATAGACTGGGGCCCGTTGCGCAAGCGAGGATCAGGGGCCACACAGTGGTCGGCGATGACCTGCGACCGCCGCTGATGGGCGTGTGTCTCAGGCTCATGGGACCGGGATCGACACTGGTTGTGTGAAGGTCGTGAGGGAGGCTCTTGTTGGGCCGCAGGAGGAGAGGAACCTTGGAGAAAGAGAACATTAATAATATATCAAATTTCATTTTATAAACAGGGCAGCACAATTAGCATAATTAAAAAATAATATTTTTTATAAAGAATAAGAAAAAAGTACAAAATAATATTTTATAAAGTATCAGTACAGTTAACATCAATTTTTAACTTTTTTTAATAAAGGATCAGAAGAAAATTTTAATATTCATATTTTATAAAGTATTAGCACAATAAATATTTTTAAGGAATAATAGATTGGATAAAAAAATTAAGCCTGTTTTTAGGAAAAGTAATGAAATAAATGCAGCACAACAAATACTGCCATGATGAGGACCTTACAGTTAAAATAATGTCTTATTTCTTTTGCATTGCAGTCATGAGATTTTTAGCGGGTGTGCTTAAAGGGTTAGTTCACCCAAAAATGAAAATGATGTAATTATTACTCCGTAACACCTTCGTTCATCTTCAGAACACAAATGAAGATGTTTTTGTTGAAAGCTGATGGCTGAGAAAGGCTTCAGAAAGGCCTCCATTGGCATTCAGTACATTCCCACTGACACACTCACAAGACCCATAAAGGCACTAAACACATCGACACAAAGTCCATCTCACTACAGTGGCTGTACAATAATTTTACAATGCGACAAGAATAGTTATTGTGTGCAAAAAAAATCTAAATAATGACTTTATCCGCCAAGTTATTGTCTTCCGTGTAGGTCTCTGACATGAACTCACGAGATAGCGGCGCACCTCCTCTTCCGGGTCATGAATCTGAACAGCGGAGCTGCGTCATATTCTCGCGCATTTGTGTCGAGTTCACGTCAGTAACTTGGTGTATAAAGTCGTTATTTAGATTTTTGTGCACACAATAACTATTTTCGTAGTATTGTAAAATTATTGTACAGCCACTGCAGTGAGATGGACTTTGTATCGATGTGTTTAATGCCTTTATGGGTCTTGTGAGTGTGTCAGTGGGAATGTACTGAATGCCAATGGAGGCCTTTCTGAAGCCTTTCTCAGCCATCAGCTTTCAACAAAAACATCTTCATTTGTGTTCTGAAGATGAACGAAGGTCTTACGGGTGTCCAACGACATGAGGGTGAGTAATTAATGAAATAATTTTCATTTTTGGGTGAACTAACCCTTTAATGTAAATAATAATGAAAATAATGTCAAATAAAAAATAAATGTTAATGTCTTAAAGTGATACTTCACCGCTTTTTCATATTAAACTATGTTATTCCCTTAACTAAAACGAGTTGTTACATCCCTCTCTCGTCTCAGTGCGTGCACTTAATCTCTCTGACGTGAGGTATGTAACTCGTTTTAGTTAAGGGAATAACATAGTTTAATATGAAAAAGCGGTGAAGTAACCCTTTAAGGCTCATAAAATGCACAAAAATGTGCACATTCATGCAAAATTATAATTTTCTGGTGAAATATAACATTTCCTGATGGATTTTGTAAGATTCACCCTTCAGTGTTTGTAAAATATCTGAAATGTGGCCATGAGATTCTCCTTTAATCTCTAATCATTTCACACGGCTCAGGTTTTTCTGTGAACAGTGTTTGCCATCCAAATCAGAAATTTACAACTCGCTCGTGTCAGTGTTAAGGGTGTTCAGAAAAATCTTACTGTCAAATCTGGAGGTGTAGTTCTCTATTCCAGCCAGATCCAGGTAATGATTTCTTCTCTCTGTGTTCTCATCCACGCAGTAGTGATTCCTCTCGTGAGCTTCAGCAGGCTGAGCTCTGTCACATAACCGGAAAAAACATCCAACACACTTTAATACAGCACGTGTGTACATACAGTATATGGCATAACATCTACACAGTAAAGTTTCAGCATAGTCTAATCATGCATGTTTCATACACTGCATGTGATGCAACACAAAAACAGATCTTTCACATATATAATATAATCACCGATGGCACCCAAAGAAAACACAACAAAGCCACACGTGAACCTTTTGTGTTTGTTCATTGGTGCAGAAGTACACATGAACACTAGCTGCTCACCTGATGTGTGTAGGTTGTCGTCTATCGCGGCTCTCCTCCGTGTGAGCCGACTCGATGCGACTCAAACGACTCGCATCTCTCTCTGAAGAGGAGCAAAGAAAGTGAAGTTGAGTTGCTTTGACTGTATCTTATTGAATCAGAAATTCGATGACAACAAAACACTTTGACGGTTTTGATTCTTTTTAACTCGAGTGTTGACTGATTCATTCGTTACGAATCATCTGATCTTTTGGTTTGTGTCCATTTAGACAGAAACTAATTATGCAGACCCATAAATTATAGTCAGCACTTCTTATCTTTAAGAAGTATTTTTAACTCAAGTTAACGTTTAGCGTTTCATTATGTGAAGCTTTTTTTGCACTGACTGATTCATTCATTTGTCATGAATCATCTGATCTTTCACTTTGAGTCCACCTAGACACAAACCAATTGTATTTGTGTACAGTACATGCACCCATAAATTATAGTGTGCAAAAAATATTAACCAGCTGAAATAACAATCTTTGCATTTATGCATTTGGTAGATGCTTTTATCCAAAGCAACTCACATTGCATTTAAGGTATGCATTTGATCATGCATTCCTAAGGAATCGAACCCATAACTTTGGCATTGCATGAGCTACAGAAATAATATATCATGATCTATATACCGTTACTCATTGTCAAGTATAATGTTTTGATCATACCGCCCGCCGTGGTTATATTTGTATGTGTCCCGTCCCTCCTGCGAGCTCCAGGTTCTGGGGTGACCGTCAGCTTGACTCGGAGGGTCTTTTGTTTGCTTTTACACGAGTGATTGACGGAGGAGTCCACCACGTCATAGATAGTGTGCATCAAACTGGACATGTCCTAACACACAACACACCCACATCATGAACGCATTCTCATTCTCATGCATTTCGATAAAGGGAATGAATGTCACTTGCTTCGCATGCTTGTTTACGTGTTTCACACATAATCATTTTTCTGCGCATATATTAACAGATTACAGCATTCATACAGCATTAACAAGCATGCAGCACACTTGTGCATGCAACACTAGTGCTTCTGTTAAAGGGATAGTTCACCCAAAAATATTTTAAAGAAAGTCGGTAACCAGTTGACGGCACCCATGGACTTAATACCATAATATTGTATTATATCAATATCTTTTTTCTACAATGGAAGTATATGGGGGCCGTCAACTGTGTGGTTACCGACATTCTTTAAAATATCTTCTTTTGTGTTCAACAGAAGAAAGAAACAAAACGATTTGCAACAAGATGAGGGTGAGTAAATGATGACAGAATTAGCATTTTTGGGTGAACTATCCCTTTAATGCTGCAGCCCCTGCATGACTGCTAAATTGAAATATATAAAATGCAATTATTTTACCTCCTTCGTAACTTTTCCACTGTTGTCAAAATCATAGAGGGTAAAGACCCACTCCTGCCTGTTGTCATCAACCAGCGACACGTTACACTCGAGATCCTGAGAGATCAGAACATGCAGTTACACACACGACCAGCAGGAGGCTGTCAATAACTGTCACTGCCTATTAGGAAACGATCACTCCAAACTCCAAACTGTCATCATTTACTCATGTCATTTGAGTTATTTATTTAATTTGACAGGAACAATGCAGAGTAATATTGCTTTACAGCTCTTGTGCCTGGTTAGGCTTTTACTATGAACTTAATAAATATAAATATAAGAGTAGGTAACACTGTGTGCACAATTGTTAGGCAAGTGATTATTTTAACCAATTCATTACAACCCCAAATCAGAAAAAGTTGGGACAGTTTGGAAAACGCAAATAAAAAAATAAAGTAGTGATTTCTAAATTTACTTTGACTTGTATTTCATTGCAGACAATATGAACACAATATTTCATGTTTTGTCTGGTCAACTTCATGTCATTTGTAAATATGCATCCTTTCCGGTCATTCACACCTGCAACACATTTCAAAAAAAGTTGGGACAGGAGCAATTTAGGGCTAGTAATGAGGTAAAAGGGTTAAATAATGATGTGATTTGAAACAGGTGATGTCAACAGGTGATTGAAATTATGATTTGGTACAAAAGCAGCATCCAAGAAAGATCTAATCCTTTAGGAGCAAAGATGGGCCGAGGATCGCCAGTTTGCCAACAAATACGTGAGAAAATTATTGAAATGTTTAAAAACAATGTTCCTCAAAGAAAGATAGGAAGAGATTTGGATATTTCACATTCAACAGTGCATAACATAATTACAAGATTCAAGGAATCTGGAGGAATTTCAGTGCGTAAAGGACAAGGCCGCAAGCCTAAGCTGAACAACCGTGATCTCCGATCCCTCAGGCGGCACTGCATCAAGAATCGTCATTCATCTATAAGCGATATCACCACATGGGCTCAGGACTACTTTGGCAAACCTTTGTCAAGTACCACAATATGTAGTTACATCCACAAATGCCAGTTAAAACTGTACTGTGCCAAAAGGAAGCCTTATGTTAACAGTGTCCAGAAGTGCCGTCGACTTCTCTGGGCTCGGAGGCATCTGGGATGGACCATCACACAGTGGAAATGTGTACTGTGGTCAGATGAATCAGTATTTCAGGTATTTTTTTGGGAGGAATGGACGCCGTGTGCTCCGGACCAAAGAAGAAAAGGATCATCCAGACTGTTACCAGCAACAAGTCCAAAAGCCAGGGTCTGTCATGGTATGGGGTTGTGTCAGTGCCCTTGGCAAAGGTAACTTGCACTTCTGTGAAGGCACCATTAATGCTGAAAAGTACATAGAGATTTTGGAGCATAATATGCTGCCTTCAAGAAGATATCTTTTCCAGGGACGTCCATGCATATTTCAACAAGACAATGCAAAACCACATTCTGCGCACATTACAAAGTCCTGGCTGTGGAGGAAGAGGGTACGGGTACTTGACTGGCCTGCCTGCAGTCCCGACCTGTCTCCAATAGAGAATGTGTGGCGCATTTTGAAGCGCAAAATGCGACAACGAAGACCCCGTACTGTTGCCCACCTTAAGACTTGTTTGCAGGAAGAATGGGACAGAATTACACCTGAAACACTTCATCACTTGGTGTCTTCAGTCCCTAAACGTCTTTTAAGTGTTGTGAAAAGGAATGGCAACATTACAAAGTGGTAAATGCTTTACTGTCCCAACTTTTTTTGAAATGTGTTGCAGGTCTGAATGACAGGAAAGGATGCATATTTACAAATGACATGAAGTTGACCAGACAAAACATGAAATATTGTGTTCATATTGTCTGCAATAAAATACAAGTCAAAGTAATTTTAGAAATCACTTCTTTTTTATTTTATTTGCACATTCCATACTGTCCCAACTTTTTCTGATTTGGGGTTGTATTTGATCCATGATTTCCAACTTCAAGCTGTATAAGCCTGAATGCTTATTGGATTTAATGCATATCAGGTGATGTGTATTTGTGTAACAAGGGAAGGTGTGGTCTAAGGAGATCAACACCTCTTCTCTTCAGGAAAAAAGGACCAAAAAAAGAGATTTAACTGAGTCTGAAAAGTCAAACATTGTAATCAGTCTTTCAGAGGGATGCAGCACTCTCGGAGCAGGTGGATGGCCCGTGGTTGGGTCACAAACGGACACAGACTCAGACGGCAGCAAGGTGGAGGTGGGCTACTGGTATGGGCAGGTATTATTAAAGATTTTTAAAGAAGACCTTTTCGGGTTGAAAATCGACTCAAAACAAACTCTCAGACCTACTGCCAGTTTTTAGAAGACACTTTCTTCAAGCAGTGATACAGGAAAAGTCGGCATCTTTCAAGAAGACTTGATGACTAATGACATGGCCCCCTTCTTCACCTGACTTAAACCCTTTTGAGAACTTTTGGACCCTTCTTAAGCAGGAAATGTACAGTGAAGGTAAACGGTACACCTCTCTGAACAGTGTCTGGGGCTGTGGTTGCGGGTGCACAAAAAGTTAAATCTGACTAGATCAAGAAACTGACTGACTCTGTGAATTAAAGGCTTGTGACTGTTGTCAAAAATAAGGCTGGCTATACTGGTCACTGATGTTTTTTTTTTGTTTTTTGGGAAATTTCAGAAATGTTTATTTGTAAACTTAATTTCGTTTGTTTATTATTCTCACTTTAACAGGTGAAAATAAACAAGTGAGACGGGAAAATCTTTGTTTTTTTATTTAGTTGCATTACAATTCTGCACACTAATAGTTTCCTATATATATATATATTCTTAAGAGAGCGAAAACTTCACTTTTACTACTTAAATGTTCAGGTTTGAGGGTTTTTAATATTTTGGATTGACCAAGAGCACTGTAGTTGTACAATAACAAAAGTAATCCTCAAAAATACAACTTGCCTAATAATTGTGCAAAACATACAAACTTAATTAAAATGACAAATGTTGAATTCAAAGCACTAAAATTAGTACAAGAACATAAACTGAATTAAAACTGAAATAAAGAAAGTTTTAACCTAAATAGTAATATAAAAGAAGAATAAAATAACAAAAGCACATTTAATTACAACAAAAAAACCTTCTAAAAATAAAATGAAAGCTAATTCAAAAGATGAATAAAATTATAATAGTATATACATAATTCTAAAATAACTGGAACCACTAAACAATCTAAAAATTTAAATAAATAATTATAATATAACAAATAATACAATATTAATTAAAATAAAAAGAGATGTTAGCCAGAAGCATCCACTTTCATTTGACTGTATGTAAAACAGAAGCTTTATCATTTCTTTTTGCACAGAATAAACAAATCATGCAGATATGCAACAACGTGAGGGGGAATTTTTTTTTTTTTTTGATGAAGAAAAAATGTAATCTACAGGTATTATGTTTAAGGACAGCTCTTAAACTGTAATTGGAGCTGTTCCGAGAGGATGTATAAGGCGGTTTTTAACCACAGTTCTCAGTTACAGTTTTTGGCAGCAGCTGTAATTCATGAGTATCTGGTATGAAGGACGATAATTGGATGAGCACGTCTGGAGATGCTGTGGGTGTCTGAGACATCGAATGGATGGTGAAGTGAAGCAAGAAGACTTTCTTTTGAGCTCATGCGGTATATGCCATGATTTAATGTGCTTGGATATCACTGATGTGTCTCATTTGTTCATCCTGCACTATCAGAGCACTTTTACACTGAACACAGATGTACAGTTCTGTGTTGCTGTCATTTAAAGGGGTCCTATTATGCTGTGTATTATAGTGTGTAATGCTGTTTGAGCAGAAAGTCCCTCCAGTCCAAACTGAGTTCTTCTCTATATCAGTGTCAGTGTTTCTGAGCTTCCTGAAACGCCCCATTGTAGTCTTGATTTTTTTTTTTTTTTTTTTTGTACGCAGAATAAAGGGGCAGGGTTTGGTTGAGTTAGTTAGTAATGTGTTGAAACTGGCAGTTTTGGTAAGGGGCGGGACATTTCCCAAACACACTCAAAGTGGCTGACCAATCACAACACACTGCTCAAGCCGACCAATCAGAGCACATTGAGCTTTTCAGAAGGAGGGGCTTCATAGAGACGGGCTGAACAGAGCGTTACTGACAGACGGGGAAGAGGCGAGCTGCAACAGTGTCAGATATATGAAAAATAATGTGTTTATTGAACATTCAAGCACAAACTCCTATTGTAGTAGGGCCAAAGTGTGTGTGTGTGTGTGTGTGTGTGTGTGTGTGTGTGTGTGTGTGTGTGTGTGTGTGTGTGTGTGTGTGTGTGTGTGTGTGTGTGTGTGTGTGTGTGTGTGTGTGTGTCAGACAGTATGGAGACCAGTGATGAAGCTAGCAACACTATTTACCTAATTATACAGTAGCAAATCCTCAGGCTTGTCTGTTTCACAGTACAAACATCTTACGCTTCTAAAATGAAAATATATAAGATAAGAAGTCTTTTTCTCTGAGAAATTGATCAAAAGAATTAAAATGTGGTTCAAATGCTGACAAACGACAGATATCAACTTTAAAAAATCAACTTGATTCAAAAGGAAATCCTGTTGACTTCTCTAACCACATTGGCAGATATTTGTTCTTGTTTTAAACTTCATTTTGATCACTTTCTCAGGAAACGAGAGTTCTTATCATTGTTATTTGTCATTATCTTTATCTTAAGTGGTTTTGGACAAAAGTATCTGTTAAATAAAATATAATTTAGTACAGGTTAAAAAAATCTCAAATTTAAACTCACTTACAGCCATTATAAAATAGTAATTTTACTACACCCTGTTTTTAAAGATATTTTAGCGGACAGTAATCATAAAAAAATATCACTTAATAGTCTTCCCACAGATTTATGTGATTTAGTAGAGAAATAATTATTTAGATATTAATGATGAATGAAAAGACTGCACGTGAAATTGAGTGCTTCAGTTACATCAATTATCAAACTTTACAGTTGTATAATTACAGAGGCGCCCTCCATTAATGATTTCACTGCATTCAGCTTGGTGTGAACTTACATCTAGACTGATGCGCTTCTTCCCTTTGGAGGTTTCCTTCAGGTCTTTCTCTCCATCCTCAGAAGGCAGATACTGAAGAAAACGCTCACGTCCTTCGGCCTTTTCTGGAGGCAAAACCACTAAACACACACACACACACACACACAAATACAGTGAGTACAATACACTCACTGAGTGCACAGAGCTCTAACCTAAGATCTAAACCTTTTATCAAGATACATTTTTTGAAGCAAAATGACTTAACAAATTACATGATGAATCAAAATCAAGTGAATTTATGCCAAAAACAAGAACAAATATCTGTCAATGGCGTCGGAAATGTCAACTTGTTTCCTTTGAATTAAAGGGGGGGTGAAATGCTGTTTCATGCATACTGAGCTTTTTACACTGTTAAAGACTTGGATTCCCATCCTAAACATAAACAAAGTTTCAAAAACTAATGTTGGACGTTTGATGGAGTATTTCTGTGTTAAAAATACTCCTTCCGGTTTCTCACAAGTTTCGGAGAGTTTTTTTTCGAGTACGGGTCGGCTTGACGTTAATAGAGCAGAAGGTCCTTGTATGGGCCGTACGGGCTCTTCTCCCGGTAGGGTGCGCGCGCGCGTCACTAGAGCGAGAGAGGAAATGCACGGCCGTAAACAGTAAACTGCTCTCAGCTGCAGATCCAGTCGTCGTTATAGTCCGCGCCGCGCTCCACTTTATTCCTATGGGTGACATCAAGCGTCTTTAACGCGTCCGCATAGCATTCCGGGAAGGCAGCGCTGCATTTGAACCGATTTGAACGCAGAAGTGACGGGAAGCTTCACAACATTGTGGATTTCCACGGTCACTGCTGTCACAGGACTTTACCAAATCATCCCAAAGAAGTGTGTTTTTGACGGAGCGGTCCCAGCGATAAAGGTTCGGTCCTGTTTTGGAAGCAGCCGGTGAGTAAAACTGCTTCAAATGTCTGTGCTGTTGGCTATCGTCGCGTGAGTAAACATCAGTAAACGACACGATCGCGTGCTTCGTCATTCAAACGCGCTAACGGACTCAAATGTGCTTGCTACTGCTAAGGTTTAGTCGCATACAATAGTCCATAAACCGAATCATGTCCTCATAAGCGAGTAAACACACACAAATGTTGACAGGTCACTAAATACAGCCTCTGAATGATTCTGGGTCATATATCTATTAGCTGAGCTCGATAGCCAAGGGTTTCTCCTAGTTTGAGGACGTCACCGCTTTGCGCGCTCATCATTCTTTAGCTCCGCCCACACGATACGCCTCCAGGCGCTCGGTTTTTTCCGGAAAGACTCGGTACAGCCTATATTTCTTTTATAAATATAATAAAACTAAAGAATTTTCTGAGATATGAAGGATGCAATACTACTCTATAGGTACTCAAGATTGACATGAGATTGACTGAAACTGAGTGTTTCACCCCCCCTTTAAGATGATTTTTATGACCCCACTGGCAGATATTTGTTCTTGCTGTAAAGTCACCATGAAATCAAAACTGGCAATTCTTATTTTTTATTAAATATTGCAGCATTATAAATTATTTATCTGTGCACATCAGTATTTTTTTAAATGCATGTCATGATTTATAATCTTTAATCATAATAACTGTCCCTCACTCTCTTCTCTGACGACCTGGGCGGAGCAATCTGTCACTCACACGAGATCCACCAATAGCAAACCACAACCATCCAATCAAACGCCCAATGACAAAATCAAGTCTTGCCCTTCATTTGTTCTTGTTCAAGAAGCCATTTCACTCGGATTTATATCACAAAAGATGATCGCAACTTTGTTTCATGCCCCCATATATATATATATATATATATATTTCATAACTCCTTTTTTTTTTTTTTTTTTTTTACATTTATTTTACCAGGAAAGTCCCATTGAGTTACAATAACTCTTCTCCCAGGGAGTCCTGGCCAAGGCTAGCGGCCAAAAGTTTCCAGAAAAAAATAAAATAAACAAAAAAGACAAGACATAAATTACACAATACATAAGGCACAATACATCACTGATCTCATGCACTATACAACAAATCATTATACTTAACCTTTAAGAAATACAAACATACAAGTGTTGTTAAGAGGCACCTAATTAAAACAAGTGCACTGTTCAGTCAGAGATGACTTTAAAAGATGTTTAAAAATATTTATAGATGGAAGTGATTCTAGATTTAAGGTATTTTGAAGTTCATTCCAGATATATGGTGCATATGATGAGAATGCTTTTTTTACCAAGGTCTGTTCTTGTTGATGGAATAGTTAATAATATTTTCTTTGACGACCTTGTCCTGTAAACACTATTTTGGTAAATCAGCAAATTAGAAATATAGATGGGTAATTTACCCATTAATGCTTTAGCAATAAAAAACAATAAATGGAATTTCCTTCTAAGGGAGAGGGAGGACCACTGTACAGTTTCATACAGAATGCAGTGGTGAGTCCTAGCTGCAGCACCTGTAATGAAACGTAAGGCTGAGTGGTATAAAACATCTAGTTTTTTTAATAAAAATGAGGTAGAGTGCATATAAATTAGGTCACCATAATCTAAAACTGATAGAAATGTGCTCTGCACCAACCTTTTCCTTGCGGAATAAGGAAAGCACTTCTTTAATCTAAAATAAAAACCTAATTTTGGTCTGAGTTTTTTTAAAAGGCTCTCAATATGGACCGCAAAAGATAATTTATCATCCAACCAAATACCTAGGTATTTGTAGGAAGTTACTCTCTCTATTGGAGTACCACTTTGTGTTAAAATAGTGAAATCGATAATAGAATGTGAACGTGAAAACACC